>NC_056743.1:569658479-569958479 GCF_019279795.1 Protopterus annectens
AACATGCCATATCTGTAGTTTACTGTTCCCTGTACTGGTAGTTTATGCGTGTGTGAGATGTGTACTGTTTGGGTAGCTGTTAACCTGCCTATTCTTCTGCAAGACTGATATTCTGAGCATAATCTGTACACCTGTGAAAGCCACCTGTTGTACTACTGTACTTTATCACACTCACAGTATCAATGGCACAGTTATGGCCACTGGCAAGCGCACTCATATTTTTGCAGGTCCTTCTGGAGTGACAGCAAGGCAGCCAATCCATGCTGGTGAATGCGTAATAACAATACTATTGCTAATGACATGTGCATGTCATATACACATGTAACACACCTACGCATAATGTATGCTGTGCATGTTTGCTGTGAGACTATGCATATCCCATTATTCTCAATAGCTGCCTCACTCACATGCAATACACAGAGCATGACACACGTGTGGCAACATAGTACTGGACATTGTATAGGCATACCTGATACACATGTACACAACACACGTTTGGCATACACACTACACCTTAGCCTGCTACACATGTCCAATTATGACACTTGCTGTATGGCCACCCTTCAGTATCCCACCTATCATCTACGCAGCACACATAATATACCTGAGGGGTAGAGGCCTATCATGTCTTTGTGCAACAGTCTTGAACAAATAATACATTCATGTTAGGCAATGCTCACTATTGGCCACCTTACAAACCAATGTAACAAGTGGCTGTGCAATTGTGGATGTAGTCATGTTACTGCACGTCAGTTACAGCATGCTAGCTGCCTGTCTGGCACACATTATTATTATTGACTGACCACAAAGAAGCGTGTTGATCATGGCTCACGTTACTACACCACATCCAGTTCCGCCGACCACAAAAGTACACATAGCAGTCATTGTGTAGCACAGTCATGTGTTGTGTGCGTGTGTGTGCAAATATATGCACCCACAGCTTGTAACACTTGCACAACATTGTTATGTCCTTGTACACATTGTGTTCCAGGGTGGAGACAATCACTGAACAACTACACACAAGCATCAAGTACACGTATACTGTTATTAACAAGGGCCGTCTACACTTGCACTGCATGTTCTTGTGCAACACAATCTGCATGCTGACACGTGTGCAGTGATCTTTTTCCTTGTGATACTGTCACCCACCCTAAAACAGTATTGTGTACGTGTTGGATTGCGGGTGTGTCTGTTTGTATCTGCTGTACTGAGGAGTGTGCCTGTGCGCTAATATCGTGTACACATTTGTAAACTGTGTTTCCTATCTTCCTCTCACAGGTTCTGATGTTGCTCTGGAGTGCAGCAGGGAACCTGAAGCCACTGCTGGGGATAGTGATTATGATGATACATGTGTAATGGCACAGGGAGGTGCGACAGGGTCTGTCGTTGGTCAGCCAATTGACACTACACAGCAGTCAACCCCATCAATGTGCACAGTCATCCTGTCTATACATCCATTGTCACCAATGTCCTTAGCGGAGGGACAGCATACAGTGGGCATTGACCAGGGTAGTGTGGTATCATTGGCACATGCATACCCTCAGCAGCCATGGCCAGATTCCTGACATGGTACCACATAGGCAGATGTCCAGGGGTTCTCGTGGGAGCATCCGTGGTCGTACTGCCCCTGTCAGACGTGCCCACAGAGGTCTTTCAACCTCAGCTATGTTCCGGGCTGTAATGCAGGGACAGGCACGTATGGAACGGTACACCAGCCAGGGTCTGAGGGAGCTTAGAGCACATAGCACCACTATGAATGACACTATGCGTGACGTTGCGTCTGCCATCCGTAACATCAGCGAGGTCATTGACAGACGTTGGGGGGGACACATTAGATCTCTTCCACAACTATATGTCCAGGAGCCAGGACAGTGCAAGATGGTTGAGGCGTCGACGTGGACGTATGCCAGCAACATTATCAGCTGGCAGTCGTCGTGGATGACAACAAACCTGCAGCCGCTCCCATAGTGCCAGTACCAGCCCCAGCAATGCTGGGTCTGTGCTGTCATTAGACCGTCTGAGAACACCACGTGCACGTGGCTCTGGACAGTCCCAGCAGGGACATGTGTTCAGTCAACACCCCACTGCTTCTGATGACAGTACCCTGTCTGGCTTAGTACCAGATACTGTCCGTAGCACCTCTGCCAGGCACAGGTACCGTGTCAGTGGCCAGAGACAGTGATCTGCATGACCTGGCAGGTACAGTCTGTGGCTGTCCACAAACACCCGTATATGGCAGCCACGTGGTGGAACTGTGTGCATGCATACACACACACAATGCTAACACCTAGGGCTAACACATACACACACACAAATTTCAGCAACATTGCCCCATGTTGTACTGTTGTCCCTCACTAACACACACACTTACATGTCAATTGGATGTGTCAATGGCAGACTCTGGCAAACCAAGTACACACCCTGTGCATATGATGAAACTGTGCCACCTCCTGCCATCTGTAACATTGATGCAGGAACAGGGTAGCATGGTGCTGATGCACAGGGTGACTACATAGCACTGTAGTAATATTATCATGTTGTTAACAGTACAGTGTAATGATATTGTTGTGGGTATATTAGAGCATGCATGATGCATTACCTAGGTTTGTCATTGCAGTTTTGTATACACCAGTGTTAATTCCCAAAGTGTACTGTCTGCACATGTGCCACATGGCTGTTGTGTGTACCTGTGCCTGCATGTGTTGGGGTGTGGACAGTACATGTGTGATGTTTGCAGCACTGAGTTGCAGGTGCACATTTGTGAACATGGTTAGCATGGAACATGACATGGTTTGACAGTATGCTGTGGGTGATATGGTTTCCAAATGTCAATGGTCTGCATTCTGGTAGTATACACATCTTACATAGCCTGACATTCAGTGGTCATGACATGGTGTCTCCTCAACCGATACACAGATGTAGGAACCTGGTGTCAGTGATATCTCTGCAGTACTATACTATACTATACTCTTACTGAGCCACACACATCCCTGGGAACAATACTCTTTGGTATATACCAGTCTCACGTACATGCCAACACACTATGGATATGTCCATCCATGACTGCAAATACATACAGTGGCTTACAATGCATTCTACACATGACACACCTAACCACCACAAGGGTATCATACGGACAGATACCTGCTTTCCAAGCCACATGCTGTACTGCTGTAATGCAACTGTGGCATTGGCATGTAGTTAACATAGTATTCCAACAGTACCATGTAGGTGGTAGCACCCATCATGTAGAACGGGTAATGGTGTGTACATGTGGACAGGGTAATGGTGTGTACATGTGGACAAGTGTTATCTTGTCTTTCCTGTGATATTCACATTTCCAAAGGTATTCTGCAGTCCCTTGGTGCATCACCTAAGCAAGAAGGTGTCTGTATGCATATCGGCAACAGTTGCCATACACCTACACTGGGTGCCCATCACTCACAGACTTTGCTGTGTTTTAACATGTCTGACATACTCCAGACATGAACCCTCACCCACATTAATCTATCAAAGCTTTCATGGGTGTGCGTCACATAGTTGGCCTAGGACACAGATCACTGCAGTAGCCTGCATTGTCACCAACATACATGTATGGCCTAAGGTCTGGTAAGCTGCGGCACATGCTGGCAAACAACTGTATTCATATGGGGCAAGCTTCACACATAGGAACTATTGAAGGTCACAGGTACATATCTGTATGTGGCACACACATACCTGATGTGTGCATTGAAATTACTGTTATGTCATACAGTAATAAAAGCAAAACACACAACACATTGACAAACTGTGTGACAAACACAAACATGGCATTTGTAGGATTCAAACCCCTACCTAACTATGTTATGATACTTGAGAGAGGCGCATTAGCACAGCGCGCTATTCGCATTACTGGAGGATTTCCCTTCTCCTGCTGTATTTATAGGATGCTGACATCATCTAGGATGCTGACATCAGTCTTTCCAAAGAAGAATGCACATCTTTAACTATCCCTCAGTATGGGGGTTAACAATATCTGTGCATCACATATGCACACTGGCACTGCCAGGTTATGTTCTATAGCATGCTTTGTGACCACAGGACTTGTAAAACACAACACAAGTAGGGGGTGTATCCATATACATCACAGATACACACACCTCTGGGTTGGTACCACTGCACTAAGCATGACAGGCCATACATATACAACTGCCATTGTGCAAAACTGCCTTTTGGTGTGTAGTTCAGACCCCCCCCCCCATACCCAGTAACCACACTTGGCTTTCCTGGGAGGGAACAGTGTAGGATATGCAGGTCTTCACACACACCATTATAGGGGTTGACTTCAGGTACACAAATATTGACTGGGGATACTACTCAGGCCCTCAACATCACCCTACAGCCACTACAATTTGTGAATCCATGTGCTATGGCACAACCAGTCACCACACCCACAAGGGGGAATACATATTGGACCTGATCATCACCAACATGGGGACTCTATGTTCCACACCAGAGGTAGAACAGTCATTGTTAAGATCAGACCATAAACAGCTTTCCCTGGACATCCATATCCCGTCCCCACCCCCAGCCAAGGAAATCACTGAAGAATTTCTCAAAAGCAGACTTTGCACTTGTGAAGACTGGGGTGGAATACTTCAAAGGCCCCGTGCTGGAGGATAATACAGCCCAATCTGCAGAATTCTTTACAAATGCATTGTATGAGCACCTGCAGGTATGCATTGATCATGCTATCCCAAATAAAACCATGACTCCTCCAAAACAGGAGACCTGTATGGTTGACCCCAGCCATATATAAGCTGTACAACAGAAGGAAGAAGCTACTACATAACAGAGCAATATCCCATAGACCCACATAGATCATAACCTCTCCTTTGCTAATCACATTGATAGAGTCATTGCAAAGACCTTTATATAGCCCTCCTTATCACATGGGTGTTTGCATGTAGATCATGGGAGGTCATTGTGGCCCTATACTAGTCACTCATCAGGCCCATGTTTGACTACAATGCCCCTTTTGGGGTGTACCTTACCCAACACCTGCGGCAACTACAGTGAACACAACAATACCTCCCCAAGAGGATCATGAGCTACACACAGATGTCCTACGCAGCTCAACTAAAAGATCTCCAGCTCTACTCAGTTGCTTAATGCCTACTCAGAGGTGATCTATGCCTGACGTACGCAGCCATTTCAAACCTAGAAGTAATGGACATGTTCCACCTCATAACATACAAGACCCTTAGAGCTACACACTCCAGGGACTTAAACCTCAGCACAAAAATAAATAGGACATGCTGCAGGGACAGATTCATTACCCAGAGCCTGTCCTCACTCTGGAATTGAATCCCAATTGAAGTTAGATATAGCCCCTCGCCAACCCTCTTCCAGCAAAATACAGCCGCATGGATGGGAAATTGCTATTTCACCCTTGGGATCTCCACTGTGTCCCTGCTTGACAAAGGCACGGCAAGCTAGCCTTAAAGGCTGCCTTCTGTGACCTACTTTACAGAGGTACAATAGGCTACTCTACTGGGGAGGTGGATGCCAAATACTCTGCCTAGGCTTATGAATTCCCTAGGGCAGACAGCCTAGTATTGACCTCTGCACCCATATGTTTATGTTTGGGATGCACAATATTTGTTGCTGCTACTGTTTGCAGGTCTTTATTGCCGTAGCTTTCCCAGTTTCCATGAACAACTTGTGTATCTACGTAACATGTTTCATCATGACAGGGTTCCAGTATATTAATATATGTGTCTGCTATTTAACTGTGTGCACAGGGCAGATTGCTGGATCGTGGGAGGTTCCTGGCTTAACAAATACAACTGCCAGATATGTGTGACTGACTGCTATACTCAGACATGGTCTAAGTGTGTGAGCATGCCCAGTTCAGGCTTTCCATGGTTTGTTGCCTGACATATGTCTCATTTATCCAAGTGTGTGAGCATGCCCAGTGTGACCTTTCCATATGTTGTGATCTGGAGTCCACTACATTTCTGGTTGTGTGTGAACATGACCAATATTGACATTTATACTGTGTGTGTTGGAAGTCATGTTGTGTTCTTACTGCCAGACTCCTTTGTGTCATAACTCAACAGGGATTATGCTGTGCCTGCAGGGTTTCCATGGGATAGCTTGCAAAGACTTTGCAACATTCTCTCATACTGGCTGAACACTGCAATACTGTCATGGTGTAGTGGTTCAGTACTTTCACTATGGTGCACAGTTTCATGGGTTTGAGTCCCATCACTGCTTTAAATGTTCATACTGAGCAGACCAGACTGGTTAAGGGCCACTTGGGCAACTATGAGCATGTTGCATTTTGTTCAGCTATGGCCTACTTAAACCAGGCTTGTCCGACATTGCTGTGTATTCACCAACTTGTGTGGACATTGCCAAACATTACTCCACATTGACCACAGTTGTACTAGTTGGTGTGTGTGATTCTGTTCATAGGTTCATACTAGGCTATCTGCCCTAGGGCATTTATAATCCTAGCCAGAGTGTGTTTGGCTT
This sequence comes from Protopterus annectens, assembly GCF_019279795.1. Lineage (NCBI taxonomy): Eukaryota > Metazoa > Chordata > Ceratodontiformes > Protopteridae > Protopterus > Protopterus annectens. Next base: position 569,664,999 of record NC_056743.1, read on the forward strand.
TCACACATTTTAAGTGGAATTTGCCATGACATTTTTCAAGGTAAGTATACTGTGCCTCTGTCTAACAGTGACATAGAAGTGATACCCAGGGTAAACCTACAGTCTTCCATCCACTCAAGATTCCTCTTGAAGAGAGTCAATGAGGGACTCTGGCAAACCTGGAGTGGGGGTTTACTCAAGAGTGGGGGGAGCCTCTGGGTTATGAATCTGTCACTCCAGCATGTCCTATTTATTTCAGTCCCGAGGTTCAGGTCTCTTGAGCGCGTAGCTTGATGGGATTCGGAGTTTCCGAGGTGCAGCATGTCCATTGATTCCAGGTTGGACATGGCTTTATACATCAGACACCGATTGCCTCTGGGCAGGCGGTATGCCACTGAGTGGAGCTGCAGTTTCTTTAACCGGGCAGCGAATGGCATGTGTTTGAGCCCTTTGATCCTCCTGGTGAGGTACTTTTGTGGTCTTTCCAGCTGCTGCAGGAGTCTGATAAGGTACATCCCACAAGGGGCATTGTACTCAATTATGGGCCTGATGAGGGATGAGTTAAGAGGCACGATGACCTCCCCTGATGTAGATGTGAATACCTTCATGATTAGGTGGGCTATATGAAATGTTTTTCTAAACACTTTGGCCACGTGGTTATCGAATGAGAGATTGCCATCAGCTTGGGTCCCCAGGTCCCTTATCACTTCTTCCATACTTAATGGGTTACCACCTATGTGGTAATTTGTGGGCACTTATTTTTTGACTAAGGGGAGGACTATACACCGTTTTGTGTTTAGCTTGTGGACATGGCTCTGGCACCAGTTGTCTGTTTCTATGAGGCCCTTTTGTAGGATGCTTGTGTCAGCTGGAGGGTCGATTATGGCACCCAGTTTGCAGTCATCTGCAAACTTGTTCACCAACAGTCCTTCTGTGTTGGCCTGTACCTCTGAGAAAGGTATACCAAACAAGGGAGGTCCCGGGACTGAGCCTTGTGGGATGCCACTTGTAGCTGGTTTGGGGTCTGACATGCCTCCAGCATTTCTGACCATGTGGGTTCTTGTCCTTGAGCCAGTTTGCAACCCATCTAGTGACTTAGGGGTTTATATTGAAGCTGGTGATCTTATCTATGATGACCAAGTGGGGTACTGTATGGAAGGCTTTTGCGAGGTCCAGGTAGGCTGTGTGGACCACCTTCCCCTCGTCAATGGCCTTTGTGACCGTTTCAAATTACTCAACCAGGTTTAGGAGGCAGGATCTGCCCTTACAGCCAAACTGGGTAGGATCCAGTGTCTGTAGGTCGCCAATATGTTTATTTCTGAGGGCCATGATGATCTTTCCATAGCTTTGCAGACCAAGCTAGTCAGGCTTCTGGGGCAATAGTTTGCAGTATCCATTGAGGCACCACCTTTGTGGAGAGGGACCACTGTTGCTGTACACTGCTCTTTGGGTACATATCCTGTGGTAAGGCTGAGACTGAACAGTGGTTTTATGTTTGTGTTCAATTCTTCTTGGTGTTCATGCTGGACACAGCCCAGGACACCGTCTGGTCCCATTGATGCTGTGTGTTTTGCTTTGGAGAGGCTTGGCTGTTACCTGAGCATCTGCGATGTCAGGGGGCCAACACTCTGCTGGGATAGATATTTGCCCTTTTGGTGGGGAGGGGGGGAGAGAAGTTTGCACTGAACCCGTCAGCTCAGATGTTGGCAATGTCTGTGGGTTGGTGCATTGTTAGTCATTTTGGACTACTTCTGAGCATATCTGGGGATTCCCACACAGGTTCCTACCATAAGTAAAGAATGCCTTGTGATTATCCTTGGTGTCCTGTACAATTTGTATCAAAAAGATGGCCTTAGACAATCTTGTGTGGCCGTAGTTTTTCAATAATACTGATCAGAGATGCCTTCCCTTTTTGGAATTTTGATCATACAGTAGCTTCCTCCTTGTATTGTATGGTTTGTTTATGGCTGTGATCCACCGGACAAGAGGCCTGGCTTTGGAGGATTGCGTCTTGGTTTTATTTGGGATTGCATGATCCATGCATTCCTGAAGGTGTTCATAGAAGGCGTTTATGAGGTCTGGGCCATATTTTCCACAGGCACAGGGGCTGTGAAGGATTCCAACTCAGTTTTGAGGAGTGTGACATTTGCTTTAGTGAATCATTTTCACTGCGTTTTTCTGGCCATGGGCTGGGATCGGGATGTGAATATCCAGTGAGATTACTCTCTGGTCTGATCTTACCAGTGAGGGATACACTTCTGGTCTTGGGCATAGAGTCCCCATGTTGGTGATGATCAGGTCCAGTATGTTTTCCCCTGTTGTGGGAGTGGTATCAAGTTGTTCCATAGCATTTTGGTTTATAAATTCTGGGAACCTTTGGGCTAGGGTGTTGGGGCTAGGGTAATGCTCCCAGTCTATGTTTGGGTAGTTGAAGTCACCCAATATAATGGTGTTTGGGGAGACCTTCATATTTTCATGTGTTCTCCAGTTGGCCAAGTGTGGTTCCTGGGTTTAGGAGGGTGGTCTGTAGCAGGCTATGAACTGGAAGGCAGTTTTAGCCACTGTTAGTTGCACATGGATAGTCCCGGGTGTGGATATCTTTGACAAATATTGATACTCACCCTCCTTTTGTAGTTTATTCCATGTTTTGCAGCTGTAAAGCATGGTATGAGGTGTAACCTGTTAATGCTAGGGTGCTCTTGGGAGCCTTGAACCAGGTTTCTGTTACTGCACAGATAAACATTCTCCATGCTGAGGAGAATTTGGAGTGTGTGCATCTTGCAGTTTAGACTTCTGGCATTGTGTAGCATTACTTATAGTTTCTTATCCCTTGTGATACCTATGGAGGTGGATTTGTGTTTTGAGCCTTACCTAAAAAAGGCAGCATGGGGGTGACAACAGCCTTTGGCAATATCCAAAAGGCCACAGGTGATAGGTGAAATCCATCCCTAGCGAAGAATCATGTCTTGTCAAGCAGGTCATCCCAAGCTGACAGGCATTGTATCCCCTTTCACTGACACCAATACTTAAGCCAACTGTTGTAATTGATCATCTTGTCTTCATATTGTGGCCTCATGTTTGGTGAGGGTAGGATGATACTCAAGGTCATCAAGTTTGCATATACTACATGGTGGTGAATGCTGTTTAGCACTACCTTACATTGCTTAACACATGGCAATCATGCCTCAGGTGGTGCTGCAGGGCTGTCCATGTCAGATGCACATACTGCACTCCCTATACATGTTTGGAAACAGGTAGTGTCAAGTTAGGCATCCCTTTTACTATATGTGCGAGTCAGAGAGGGGCATCATTTCCAGGATTCCTACTGAGCCAGTGTACGTGCTATGCGTTGCCTCTTTGCCAAAGTAAAGGCATAATGGGCACGCTTACTTCTGCATACTGGGGCAGGCTCAGGTTGTTCCTCCTCAGAGTTACGCTCTGCCTGTGATGGCCTTGGCACTGGTGGGGGGCTGTTTGGCCCAGGCCCAAGCTGGTCCTGCTGCAGCTGTTTTTGCAGAATCATATTATGTAGCATAGCACATATCATGACAATTTGGGTACATGTAGTTGGCAAGTATTGCAAGGCTCCACCAGATGTGTCCAGGCACCGGAACCTTGACTTGAGCAACCCAAACACATGCTCGATTACATTTCATGTTTGTGCGTGTGCCTCATTATGGCGTTCCTGTTCAAGTGTGTGTGCGTTTCTGATGGGTGTCATCAGCCACGGCTCCAGTGCATAGCCAGCATCCCCTACTAAGTGACCATGTGGGATGTCCCCATTGGCAAATGTCTGGTACAGCTGCGTCAGATGCCATATATGGGAATCATGGTAGCTTCCAGGGCAGCCAGCACACACATTCATTATTATGCCCTGGGCATCACACACGACCTGGCAGTTGGAGGGGAAGCCCTTGCGGTTAATGTAGGCCCTACCCCGCTCACCGGCTGGTGCTTTGATGCGTATATGCGTGCAGTCTATTGCACCCACTACCTCAGGGTATTATGCTATTTGCTGGAAGAGACGCATATTGCTGGCCAATACCTCACAGGAATTGGGGAAATATTCACAATCACCGACATGTGCTGACATGGCATCCAGGAACTGGTGCAGTACCTTGGATGCTGATGCCTGTGATATCCCCATCATATCACCAGTTGGTCTCTGAAATGTACCTGTTGCTAGTATTCGTAGGCCAACACATACCTTGGTTTCCACTGGGATGGGTTCTCCTCTGTTGGTTCTGTGTGTGAGGCGTGGCCTGCACAGCTCAACAATTTGCTGCAGGAGGTCTCTGTCCACTCTATAGCGCTCCACTATCTCCAGCTCATGTAACCTCTGGTAGGTGACCCTGGGCCTGTACACTCTTCTCCGTCGCCTCACTGTGGGTTGTCCGGCAGCATTTGCATAGTCACCACCCTCAGCATGTTGCATATGTCGCCTTATAACAGCAATGGCAGCCCCTAGCAATTTTTGTCTGAGTGTAGCTTTTTCAGTTTTCACTTCTAGTAGCTTACTCCACTGTTGCAGTATCTTGAGAAAAACAAACTGCACTGTTTGCAGAGTTTTAAGTGCTGGGCTGGGCTAGTATTCTGCCTGTGTAATTGCCCGATTCTGATTGTTTGCATCTGCTAGGTCTACTAGTATTCCCTGGTAGCTTCCTACTATTTATTGTGCTTCCTTTTTCCTTTGTTTCCTCGGGGGAGCGATGCGCATACAAGCGGAAACACTCACAGCAGCTCACACGTGCGCACACATGCTTAGACGGACTAAAACTTGCTTATTCAGGTTATAATGCGCACACACCAGCGCAAACACACTTACAGGTCTTCCATCAGCCTTATACTTGCTTACTCCAGCTTAAACGCGCAAACTCACGCTTCCATGCGCACACTCTGTCGTACTAGAGTTCACAGGCGCGCATACCCGCTCAGCAAGAAACTTTGGTGTTATCCACAGTATACACCTTCCGTTTCTTGGCTTTCCCTGGCCTACCTGTTGACACACCTCTTTCCATGATGTCTGACAGCTAACACATGCCACTGTGCTCCAATGAGCTTCACTACTTTCATACATACCCCCTTGTGAGGTCACCTAGCTCCTACTCTGTTCCTCCACATATCCTACTCCTACACTCCACTGACTGTGCTCATTTGCTATGTAAAAGTGTGATTCAGTATCCTAACACTCATTTACATAGGATTGCCTACTAATGCCTGGTTACTGGTCTTAGACTGGGCTTCTCCTCTTAGCAACCCCTACTCGGTGGCCATGCTGTCTTCAGCCTGCTATTCCCTTACATTGTCATTTAACAATTTTCATAAATTCCACGTTTGTGTCTTTTATTGTCTTATTTTATGATTTTTATAGTGCACCCCGTTTGCGCAGCGCTGCACTACACTTGAACATCGGAGATCGCCGAAAAAAAAAATCTTTTTATTTTAATTTTGCATCGGGGAAACTTTCCAATGGCCGTATATTTGGCCACTGGCATGCTTCCTCAACCATATGCACGTTTATTTGGATCCGACAAGGCTCCATTGTGCTATTTGCAGAACGGTACTCAGTTGTCAACTGAGTACATTTCTGCAGCTAACATGTCTCCTACTCTGACAGGTTTGTGCTTCCTGGATCCCAAACTTACCTCATTTGCATGCCTTTCGGCTGCAAGTGAGGTAATTTGCATATCCCAGCCCTGTCCGTGCAGGAGACATTTTAGGAGCTCTGTTACACGCCCCTACAGGCTGTTCCTGGATCGCTCGTCGGACATGATGGCTGCATGGAGTCTTACTCTACACGTAGACTCCGTGCAAGCCATCGTGAATCCGGCCGCTAGTGTTATTAGTTTCACCAAGAATAGAATTGGCTTTGCATTTATTTCTACTTTAACATAGGGTCCTTTTTGATTCAGTGGCAGCAAAGGGATTAAGATTTATTTTTGTTTTATTACCCTGCCATAGTCAGTACGGTGATTTGCAGCAATTAATATGGATGTCTTTTTTTCTGCCAGTCTATAAGCACTTGTTTTCATTTGATTGTTTTGTACAGGGTTTGCAAACCCTGCACGAAGGCAGTTGCAATAGCTGGTTTAGCTTGTTCATTTGGATCTGGCATTTTTAAATGTTTAGCAAATACTGCTACAAGATGACTCAAATAATTTGCAGGGGGCTTTTTTTATTTTGCCTACATGCCTGAAACACTTTTGTAATTTACCAGTGCTATCCTTTTATTTGTGCATTTCCTGTGGGAATAAAATTTTAGTCTTAAGTAACTGCATTCTTATTTTATTGGAGTAACTTTTCAAAGCATCTGGTTTAAATCTGTCAAAGTAGGGTTGTAAGAGGTTTTTTTTTTTCGGTTCCTCCTTAAACCTTTATGGATTTGTTTTCTCTTCTTTTAGTTAGAAAACATTTAGACAAGTGTGCAAATCAGCAGTAGCCCCTCTCCCATTTTTTTAAAAGGTGCCAAAAAAATCTTTTGCAGAGGCACTAGCCTCTTGTCCTACCCCATCATGTGAGCGCATGTGACGAGTCACAGGAGTGTTAAGCACTAGTGCTCCTGTTGGAAAGGTAGGAGCTTGTTGAGAATGATAGGAAGAAGGAAAGAAAAAAACTTTATAACTGCAGATGCTGTTTTAAAGATGAGAGCAAACAGCAGAAGTAAGTTGAGATGTAACAGTACCATGCTGACCTTGTGCTCAAAAAATGCAGAGGTCTGAAAAACAGCAGAATTTTGTACAGGAGCCACCCGTACTGATACATATGGGGGTGGGGTGCAGTAGCTACTGGAGAATTATTACTCTCTTTAGACATTTCTGCTTTTTGGCCATTTTTAGTTTCAAACCTACTAAGAGAGAATGAAGGGATTCCTTTTTACTGGTCTGTACTGCTTTAACATGTTTTACTTGCTGCAACAGTTGTTTATCAGCATTTTGTAACCCCCCCCCCCCCTTAATGCTGGCTCTTTCCCTTTCAAGAGCTTTGGTATACCAAAAATAAAATACTGACATTTGTTACTCAATTTGCTGACATTAAAAGGCATTTTAGAAAAAAAAAAAAAAAAAAAACACAATTTAGTCTTCTCATAAGTTACATTTAATGCAAATACCCCACCAGCACAATTCTTATTAAGCTGAAACCAGTCATACAGATATTTACAACTTTCCTTTTCATAATGAAAATTCGTAAAATATGCAGGTGTTCCCTTTTTAGGGATTTGATCTTGCTTATCTTTGCTCCCATTTTTGTTTTATTTTATAAATTAGTACTAAATGTTAGGCTTGCCTTACAACTTTTGGATTCTGGCAATTTCAAAGACAGAAAATAACTGTAGTAATTCACACATCATACAGGGAAGGAAGGGTAGGAAGTCTGTCACCGTGCAGCAACAGAAAAAAGGTTTTGGTCAGCCTTCTCCCACAGCACCCCCTTGCTTTCTTCCCTGCGCAAGCTCAAACATTACAGCTCTAGCATTGCGGTTGGGATAATGGGGCGGATAGGTACTATGTCCAGAACGGACCGCTCTTTCGGACCCCCTGAGGGTACTTTTGCACAATCACACTGTTAAGTCCCAACATGCTTTTGGGCTTATAAATTTAACACATACCTTTATGTCCTAACATGCGGTAGGCTCATGAATTTGTTTTAACAGTATATATAGTCTATGCCCCAATCATGCTATGCACTTACATTTGCTAAAATTGTCTATATAAAAAAAACACAAACCAACCCTTTTCCCCCTTACAAAACAATTTCCCCGTTCCCTGCCAAGGCTAGTATGGTTTGCACACCCTGAATAGCTGCACATTTGAGTCTTTGACTATTTCATACAAAGCAGTGTGAAATTCACACAAAAAAAATCTGTGATGGGCCCTATTCCAGAACTGCCCTGCAGCAATACCAAAGTTCAGATCCGAGTAACGGCCCCAAACTGTTAGTCATAAATAACATTAAGAATTTACCTTATATGTCTTTAGAGAGGAACAACACTTTAGGATGTGCAAACAGATTAATTTTTACAGTGCTGGGAGACTGTCTTCATAGCAGATGTCAAAACAGTCTCTCTGAACAGAGACAAACTACATTTTTTATACATTTTTCTTCATCAAACCTAGTCATGCACTTTTATTACATTACAATGCCTGTCCTATAGAAAACTGTGCAAATGTCCTCATCCCTCGTGATTTCCGCCTTAGACTTTACATGAACATCTTTCTAAACATGATTCACCTGCTTCCAAGGGGTCTGGTTTCTGACCTTGGATGTTTCAAACCTAACCTAGCAACAACACACTCCTAGCCTGGAGGAGTCGGGCTAACAAATTCCTTTTTGTAATAACTACATGCCTCACTTCATGCAACACGTACTGTTCTATCCTATTACATACTAAAAGAATGCAGTTTAAAATGAACAGTAATACTGTAGCTTATGAAGCTGTATTTTTCCCAGCCCTGCATACAAATTATTTGCTTTTTAACACTCATATTATAGCATTAATAAACTGAAATTAATATACATTTTAATAAGCTTGTCTTGTCCCATAACACAGGAAAGTGTAACTGGTTTATGAACATCATAGTATCCAACAGCAGGTGGACTTACAATTCTCTGTTTCAGGACATCAAATGCTCTTTTGTGTTGCTCTGACCAAGATGCATCTTTATGTGTCAGCTCTGAGTGGTACAGAAAGTTGGCTCAAGTCTGGAATAAACTTGCCTAAGTAGTTGACCATGCCAAGAAAACGTTGCAGGGCTTGAACATTATCTGGAGCTGGCATCTCGAGAACGGCCATTTGCTTTGAACAGTCTGGTCGTAAGCCTGTATTAGTAAATAAATGACTAACATAAAACTTCTTGTAGCCTGAATTTGCATGTGTGAATTGATCTTAAGATTCACTTAACGTGCCCTTTCTCGAACTTTTCTAAGGTTTCGGTCATGCTCTGCTTCATTGTGACCTCATACAAGTATGTAGTCTACTACAACAGCACAAGGATACCCAAAAAAAAATTTACTCCGTTGTTTGTTGAAAGAATTTACTTGCAGAATTTATCCCAAATGGCTTTCTCTAAAAATATGTACCTGCCAAACGGAGTACTAAAAGTAGTGAGCAATGATGACTTTTTTGTCCAGCTGGATTTGCCAAAAATTAACTCCTTGCATTTAAGATGGCAAATTAACATTTGCCATGGAGGCTGCTCTTCAACTGTGCATATTGCATGGTGAGGTCTTTTTTACCACTTTGTTCAAATCTCGTGGGTCAATATATATTCTGATGTCATCTGAGCTTTCCTTATGAAGTGCCACTATGGAAGATACCCATTCAGTTGGAGTTTCAACTGGACAAATCATACCTTGTCGCAGCCATTTTATCTAACTCTGCTTTGATTCTGTCCTACATGGCTACTGGAACTTTATGTGCTGGCCTGATAAGCTGGACTGACCTCTGGGTCTAACTTCATGGAGTACACAACTGGAAGTTTACCTAGTTTGTCTTGGAAAAAGATCACCATAGGTAAAAAAAAAAAAGTGCTGGACAAAATTAAGAGTAGTGATCTTTTAAGCCAACATGGTGGACTTGCTTTTAAAATGAAAGTCCCATTTTCAAACTGTCTCTGGGCCCTAATAATGACTGGACGTGCCTCTTGATCACATAAAATACGTTGTACCTTCTTCTAGCAAAACGACATGAAAGCACTACAGAGCCTTCAGTTTGAATTTCTTCACCTCCATAAGCAGCAAGTTTTGCACACCTTGCCAAATCAAGCCTTCACTTTTTCACACTCTGGCAAATACGTCTGCAGAGACACTGCACCTGGAACCTGTATCAACTTTGAACTCTATGGGTTTGCCATTTATCTGAACAGTGCAAAATACTTTATTCTTTGCCCTTAATCTACTGCACTGACTGTTTCATGAAGCACTAACACTATCAACATAAAGAGTAGGGCTGCCACTCCCTAACCGATCAACGTTTCTTAAAATGTTCCCTTTTAATAAAAGGATGTGGTCCTTTTGATTTACAAAACCTTTTGAAAGATTTCTATTTATTGCATTTGTGGCACTGTTGACCAAAACCTAAACATTTCTCCCTTTTAGATTTATGGTTTCCACCACAATTACGACAGTTGGCAATGAAAGTATGTTGGGGCTCATGCTTTGAGTTTGCTGACTCACTCATGCTTTACGGAGACTGATTTCTGGAATGTGCTAAAAAGTTCTGGGATTTACCAGTGAGTGCTGCAGGGATTACAGTTGCTGCCAAGTGCTTGGGCCTGGTTCTTTTATGAATGTGTTACATACTATCAACATGAGATTGTATCGCTGTGCCTTCTAGAGCTGTTCTCATTTGTAAGCATGTGTGTGCTTTTCTGTGAGCCTGTATATCTGACAAGTCTCAGTGGCCTTATTCAGAGTTAAATCACTGTCACGAAACAAAATCTCTCAATCATCTTTTAAAACAGACACACAGACACGCAGACACACCTGCCCCTTTATCAACTCAGCCCTCAAGTCACCAAATCTGCACGTTTTAGCCTTATTTCTCAGGTCAGTTACATATGCTTCAAAAGTTTCACCAGGCTTTTGATCCCTTGTGTAAAACAATTGTCTTCCATAGTGACATTTGACTGGAGGTTACACATTTCTCTAAATTTACGTTTTAAGCATGCTGGGTCCTCCCTTGACTCAGTAGGTACAAAAATAGGACCGTTTCCCCCACTCCAACATCTGGTGCCTAAACAAATGAGCGTTCCCTTTCTATAGCTTTTGATCCAGCTAAATTAAGCAAAATAAATGCCTTTCTACAGTCATCTTTATCAGAAAATACAGCCTACATGAAAATGTACTCTTGCTCAAACACTTTCCAATTCTCAGTAATATTACTGTCAAAGACAAGTGCAATGGGCTTTCAAAATAAGTCTGCCATGTCCACAAAGTATACACAAACTCACTGAAAATATGGTCCTTGTAAATATGTACAAACAAATAGTGCTGTGAGCTTGCAACAACATTCAAATGCGCAATACACTCTTCAAACTACTTTAGTTTGTGAAATGTGCTCTGTAATGGCTGCACTTAGTGAAACAGCTTTACTTTAACAGTAAACAGACATGCTAAACACTTCAAACACTTCTGATAACTATGAAATCTTTGCTTAATATGAAAAATACACATGCTTTGCAAAAATGCGGTCGTTTCCCCTTATTTTATTTGCTTTATGCAATTCCAACTTTATTTCAAACATTTTCTGTAGTAATTTGGGCATGATCAATATACATATTTGTCTATGCAATTATTATTTAGAATGTTCTGTATGCCCTGTTTCATATTCTGCAAAAAGAAATAGTGCTAAGCAGGTTTTAATAAACCTATAAATAGGTTTTAAGATTTAATAACTGAAATTCTTTTCTGACCTGTTTTGCAAAGTATGCACATTTAGGATGATCCACTCTTGTATATTCTACCAGCATCTAAACAAAAATAAATTAAAAATAAGCATAAAATTATCCTAAGCTAGTGCTGAATTCAGGACTGTGTTACAAGTTTGTGTTTGTCCATACCTTACTTGGTTAGAAGGAAGCTTCTCTGTTCACTTTAAGAGGGAGCTTTGAGCAGCCTATCTGTCCTTGGAAGAGTGGTTTCAGCCCAGAAATTAGTAGTTTATTGGCCATTTTGGGCTAATTTCTATCTCTTTCATTTCCCTGCTATAAAACCCGCATTTGCAAGTTTTTTGTGCTAGTATACAGCACAACAAGCTCCTACCTGGTGCCCTGCAGAGTCTACAGCAGCAAAGAGACAAGAGAGAGACGTTGGAGTGATTAAGTATTATTTTTCTGCTGCCTTTAGCTAATTCTGCCTAAAACACCGATTTTCTAGAGTTTCTGTGATTTAAAAAGCTTGTTTCAGCTACATATTGTACTTATTTTAGTGCCTGCATTTTAACAAAGTTGTTTTTGTGTTTAAATTACCTGTTTAACTGTTGTAGACTACACAGTCAAGTGTGACAGCCATTTCTTTGCATTTAAAAGTGTTTTTTTGATTGTAACAGATTTTTTTTTTTGCAGAAAACAAAAGACTTGTTTTCCCACCTTTCTAAACTAGTTTAGTCCATTTTTCAGGTTCGTGCTGAATTCAGGGCAGTGTTACAAGTTTGTGTTTGCCCACACCTTACTTGGATAGAAGGAAATTTCTCTGTTCAGTGTGAGAGGGAGCTTTGAGCAGCGCATATGTCCCTGGAGGAGTGGTTTCAGCCCAGTAATTAGTAGTTTATTGGCCATTTTGGGCTAATTTTTATCTTTCATTTCCCTGCTATAAAACCCGCATTTGCACGCAGGGCAGCGCCAGTTAAGCTTGGGTATAACTATTCCCGACACAACAAAGTCTACTCTTCAATTTTTCTCTTGGAACTAGACAAACTTTCAACTTAAGCACTCAAATCATTCACTTCTAATCCCTGCACTTGCCCATAACTCATAGCAAGCACTAATAAACCTTAGCACTAGACCCCACTATACTGTGGAGAAGGACAAGGCTCTCTATTCGACCTTACCAGCCAGTCAGTAGAACAGTTCACTGTACCTATCCAGGCATGTCCAAAGGGCAGTTTCAGGTGTATTCTTCAGTCCAACTGGTAAATCTGGGCATTTTGAGGCAATGTTACAATTGCCTCATGTACACAGGCAACCCTCTCTCTCCTCCTTCCATCAAACACTAATACATGCGAGAGATGTAATTATACAGCCAAACTGGAGGCTAAGCTCTCTCAACCCAAGACTGGACCAGGCAGAAGGGAATTGCTTGCATCACACCACCAGTCTCACAGACCTATGAAACCAGCACTGGCAAAACACAAATACACAAAAACATACTCAGAGGCTCTAAATAAAAATCTGCAAAAGCAACAGAGACTTCAAAAGCAGACATCCAAGCAACCTCCGCCCCCCCCAAACACAAACCATGAAACAAATACTTCACAAAACCAGTGTGCCACACAATCACAGCCCTTAAGGCAACATACCACACCCAACAACTAGTAATAGGCGACTAGTCAGGCACACTGACGTCCCACTCACTAGGCTGAACAAGGTTACTGTTAGTTGGCTGTTGGGTGCCAGGATCCGCCACATAACACAAGCACTCAGGTCACTCCAGAACAAGTACAAATATGACTCTGTCATTGTCCATGTTGGTGTGAATGACCAGAGCCATACCTCCCCAGACTACATGAAGAGAGACATGGAGGAGCTTTCTGATCACGTAGCCCATGCTGGTATGACCCTGACCCTGAGTAGCATCCTGCCCTCACCAAGAATTATACCATGGTATAGAGAAAAAAATTTTCAAATTTCAACAATTGGCTAAGCTTCTGGTGTCACTCAAAGGGGATCCAGTGTCCGTCAGCCTAGGGGACATGCTCGACAAGCCACGCTGCTTTGCTAGAGACGGCTTGCATCTGTCTCCCTTAGGCTTTCGAATACTGGCCAAGGCTCTTGCCACCCCCATAGTGCCTTTTTTAGGCAAGGCTAAAAAGACAAACCCACTGCCATAAATAGCACAAAAACAAAACTGAGGGTAATGCTGCTCAATGCCAGAAGTCTAAACCTCAAAATGCACGCACTTGAGGCACTCCTCAGTATGGAAAAAATAGATATATGTGCAGTAACAGAAACCTGGTTTAAGGCTCCAGAGAGCACCCCAGCAATACCGGGCTACAACTCATACCATACATTTCGGCGACAAAACCTGGACCGAAATACAAAACGCAGGGGAGTAGCCATATTCATCAAGGATACCCACACCTCCAGGTTAGTGGCACAGCACGATGCTTCAGAGATTATCCACGTGCAACTAACAATGGGCAAAACTGCTATTGAAATTATAGCTTGCTACAGATCACTCACCATGTCCCAGGACCCCTACTCCGCATTCCTGGAAACACTGTGAAACAAAGGTCCTACCAAACACCCTGATATTGGATGATTTCAATTATCCAAACATTAACTGGGAGAACTACTCAAGTACTAACTCCCTGGCCCAACATTTCCTAGAATTTATAAACTCAAACACCCTGGATCAACTGGTTAACACCCCCACTAGAGGGGACGACATATTGGACCTGGTCATGGACGACCGGTGTTCCACACCGGAGGTAAACACCTTGCTGTTTAGATCTGACAATAAACTAATCACTCTGGATATCCACATTCCATCACCACCCCCGATCAAAGAAACCATGAAAAACCAAGAAAACTTCACGTTACTTAAGACCGAGGTGGGAAGTTTCAAAGCCCCCGTGCTAAAAGGATAACGCTGTCCAAGCTGCAATATCCTTTGCTAATGCACTCTACGGGCACCTAAAAAATGCATGGATCATGCTAGCCCAAACAAAGCCAATACTCACTCCTCCAAGAAAAGGAAACCAGTCTGGTGGACCCCTGCCATAAACAAGCTATAAAATAGAAGGAGAAAACTGGTACAGAAAAAGAGTAAAATCCAAAGAAGGGAAGAGATCCCTGATCAGTATCAATAAGAAACTACGTTCCCTCATAAAATCATCCAAGGCTAGCTTCGAAAGAAAAAATTGCCATGGACTCCAAAGATAACAACAAGGCATTCTTTAGCTATGTCAAGAATTTAAGTGGCAATTCTCAGATCTGCTTGGAGTTGGTGCAGAATGGTACAAAATACACTGAACCGACCGATATAGCAAACATCCTGGCAGTTTAGTGCAAACTTCACCCCACTTTCACCCCCAAAAGGACCCATAACTATACCAAAAGAATGTAGTGCCCCTGAAATCACAGACACTCAGGTTAAAACAGCCCTTTCCAAAGCCAAAAACACAGCATCAGTGGGACTGGACGGTGTCCCAGGCTGTGTCCTACATGAGCTCAAAGATGAACTAACCATTCACCTAAAGACACTGTTAAAACTCAGCCTCTACACAGGCTACATGCCCACAGAGTGGCACACAGCAACAGTTATTCCGCTCCACAAAGGTGGAGCCACAACGGACCCCGGGAACTATCGCCCTATAAGCCTGGACTAGCTTGGTCTGCAAAGCTATGGAGCGCATCATCATAGATCTTATTAACAGATACATTGGAAACCTCCAAACACTGGACCTAACCCAGTTAGACTTTAAGGGCAGATCATGCCTCCTAAACCTAGTGGACTTATTTGAAACAGTTCCCAAGGCTATAGACGAGGGAAAGGTGATCCACACAGCCTACCTAGACCTCGCAAAGGCCTTCAACACTATTCTCCACTCGGGTATTACAGACAAGCTCACCAGCCTGAACATAAACCCCTACATCACGAGATGGGTTGCCAACTGGCTCACGGACAGAACCCACATGGTAAGAGTTGCAGGAGCTAGGTCCGACTCTAAACCTGTTACAAGTGGCGTTCCCCAGGGCTCAGTCCTAGGACCCTTCCTGTTCGGCATATACTTCTCAGAGGTACAAACAAGCACAGGACGACGGTCTCAAAGTTCACGAAAATTTTTCCCCTTTTAAATTTAAAAAAAGGGTTTTAAAAAAAAAAAAACCCAAAAAAATTTTTTTAAAAAGGGGGCCCCCCCAAAAATTTTTAAAAAAAACAAAAAAAATTTTTTTCCCCCTTTTTAAAAAAACCCCCAAAAAAAAATTTTTTCCAAAAACCCTTTCCCTTTTTTTTTTTAAAAAAAAATTTTTTTAAAATTTTTTTTAAAATAAAAACCCAATTTTTTTTTAAATTTTTTAAAAATTTTTTTTAAAAAAATTAAAAAAAAAAAACCCAAAAAAAAAAAAAAAAATTTTTTTTTTTGGGGGGGTTTTTTAAATTTAAAAAAACCCTTTTTAAAATTTAAAAAAAAAACTTTTTTTTAAAAAAAATTTTTAAAAAATTTTTCCCCTTTTTTTTTCCAAAAATTTTTTTTAAAAAAATTTTTTTTTTAAAAAAGGGGGTTTAAAACCCTTTTTTTTGGGAATTTTTTTGGTTTTTTTTTTTTTTTAAAAAAAAATTTTTTTTTTTCCCCTATAAAAAAAAATTTTTTTTTTCCCCCCCCTTTTTTTTGGGGGAAAACCCCAAAAAACCCAAAAAAGGGAAAAAAAAAAATTTTTTTTCCCCTTTTGGGGTTTTCCAAAAAATTTTTGGTTTTTTTTTTAAAAATTTTTGGGGAATTTTTTTTTTTTAAAAATTTTTAAAAAATTTTTTTTTAAAATTTTTTCCCAAAAAAAATTTTTTTGGGCCTTTTTTTTAAAAATTTTGTTTTAAAAAAAATTTTTTTTTAAAAAAAAAAAATTTTTTTTTCCTTTTTGGGGTTTTGTGGAAAAAAAGGGGGGGAAAAATTTTTTTTTTTTTTTTAAAAAAAAATTTTTTCCCGGGGGGGAAAAAAAATTTTCGCCCGGGGGTTTTTTTTTTTAAAAAAAATTTTTTTTTTTTTTTTAAATTTTTTTTCTTTTGGAAAAAAAATTTTTTTTAAAAAATTTTTTTTAAAATTTTTTTAAAAAACCCCTTTTTTTTTTTTTTTTTAAAAAAAAATTTTTTTTTTTGGGGGTTTTTAAAAAGGGGAAAAACCTTAAAAAAATTTTTTGGGGGGGGGGGGCCCCCCCCCCCTGGAAAGTTTTCCCCAAAAATTTTTAAAGGGCCCTTTTGGGTTTTTTTAAAATTTTTTTTTTAAAAAATTTTTTAAATTTATTAAAAATTTCCCCCCCTTTCCCCCCAAAAATTTTCCTTGGAAAAAAATTTCAAAAAAAAAACCCCCCCTTTTAACCCGGGCCCCCCAAAAAAAAATTTTCCCCCCAACCATTAAAAAAAAAGGGGACGGAAAAAAAAAAACCTTTAAAAAAGAAAAGAAAATTCCAAAAAAAAAAAAAAGGGGGGGCCCCCCCCCCAAAAAATTTAAAACAAAAAAAAAAACCAAAAAAACCCCCTTTTTCCCAAAAAACAAAAAAAAAAACCCCCCCGGGAACCTCCCCCCCCCAAAAAAAAAAAGGGGGGGGTTTTTTTTAAAACCCCCTTAACAAAAAAACCCCGGAAAAAAAAAATTTTTTTTTTTTTTTTTAAAAAAAGGCCAAACCCCCCAAAAAAAAAAAACCCCCCCCCAAAAAAAACCCTTTACCCCCTGGGAAAAATTCCCCCCAAAAAAAAAAAAAAAAAAAATTTAAAACCCGGGGTTTTCATTGGGGGTTTTTTTGGGGGGGAAAACCCCCCCGGGGGGCCCCCCACCCCGGGGGGAAAAAACCCCCCCGGGGGGTGTTTCCTGCCCCCCCCCCCCAAAAAAAAAGGGGGAAAAAAAACCCTAAAACCCCCCCGGGGGAAAACCCAAAAACCCCCCCCCTTTAAAAAAAAAAAAAAAAAAATTGGAAAGGGGGGCCCCAAAAAAAGGTTTTCCCCCCCAAAACTTTTAAAAAACCCGGGTTTAAAAAGGGGGGGGGGGAAAAAAAAACCCCCCTTTTTCCCCCCCCTTTTTTGGGGAAAAAAAAAAAAACCCCCCAAGGGCCAAAATTAAAAAAAAAGGGGGCCCCCCCCCCCGGGGGCCCCCCCCCTTTGGGGGGCCCCCCAAAAAAAAAAATTTCTGTGTTTTTTTTTAAAATTTGGGGAAAAAAAAGACCCCCCCCCCCCCTTTTTTAAAAAAAAAGGGGGGGGCCCCCCCCAAAAAAACCCCCCCCCGGGGGGGAAAAAAAAACCCCCCCCCAAAAAAACCCCCGGGTTTAAAAAAAATTTTCCCGGAACCCCCCTTTCCCAACCCCCCCAAAAAAAAAAAAAAAAAACCTTCCCCCCGGGGGGGTTTTAAACCCCCAAAAAAGGGCCCAACCAAAAACCTTTTTTTTTTTAAAAAAAAAAACCCCCAACCCCCAAAAAACCCCCCCCGGGAAAAAAAACCCGGGTTCCCCCCCAAAAAAACCCCCCAAAAAAAATTTAAAAAAACTTTTTTAAAAAAAAAAAACCCAAAAAAAAACCAAAAACCAAAAAAACCCCTTCAAAAAAAGGGGGAAAAAAAACCCCCCAAAAAAAAAAACCCCCCCTTTTTAAAATTTTTAAAACCCTTTTCCCAAAAAGGGGTTTCCCCCAAAACAAAAAAAACCCCCCCAAAAAAAACCGGCGGGGCCCGGAAAAAACCCCCCCCGGGGGGGCCCAAACAAAAAAAAAAAAAAAAAAACCCCCTTTTTAAAAAAAAATTTCCCCCAAAAAACACCCGGGGGGAAAAAAAAAAAAAACCCCCAAAAAAAAAAAAACCCCCCCCTTTTTAAAAATTTAAAAACCTCCCCGGAAAAAAAGGGGGGAAAAAACATTAACCCCCCAAAAAACCCCCCCCCCTTTAAACCCCCCCCCCAAAAAAAAGGGGAATTTTTTTTAAAAAAAAAAAACCCCCCCCCCCAAAAAAAAAACCGGCTTTTGGGGGAGCCCCCCCCCCCTTTTTTTTTTAAAGAAAAAAAAAAAAAACCCCCCCCCCCGGGGGGCCCCCCCCCCCCCCCTTTTTAAAAAAAACCCCAAAAAAAACCCCCGGGGGGGGGGCCCCCCGGGGGGAAAAGGAAAAAAAAAGGGCCCTTTTTAAAAACCCCCAAGGGGCCGGGGGCCCCTTTAGGTTTTTCCCCGGGGGGAAAAACAGGGGGAAAAAAAAGGGGCCCCCGGGAAAATTTTTGGGGCCCCCCCCCCGGGTTTTAAAAAACCCCCAAAAAAAAAAAAACCCCCCCAAAGGGGGCCCCTTCTTTTAAAAAAAAAAAAACCCCCCGGGGCCCAAAAAAAAACCCCGGCCCCCCTTGGGCCCCCTTTCCAAAACCCGGGAAAGGGAAAAAAAAGGGGGGCCCCCCCCAAAGGGTTTAAAAGGGCAAAAGGGCCTTTGGGTTTTCCCCCCCCCAAAAAACCCCCAAAAAAAAAATTTTGGGGAAAACCCCCAAAAACCAAAAGGAAAAATTTTTTAAAAAAAAAAAAAAAAAAGGGGGGCCCCAAAAAACCCGGGTTCGGGGGCCCCCCCTTTAAATTTTTTTTAAAAAAAAGGAAAAATTTTTAAAAAAAAGGGGCCCCCAAAAAAAAATTTCCCCCCAGGGGGGTTTTTCCCCCCCCCCAAAAAAAAACCCTTAAAAAAAGGGGGGGGAAATTCCCCCGGGAACAAAAACCAAAAAGGGGGCCCCCAAAACCCCCTTTTCCCAAAAAAAAAAAAAAAAACCCCGGGAATTTAACCCTCTGGGGGGGGTTTTAAAGGGGGGAAAAAAAATTTTTAAAAAAAAAAAAAAACCCCCTTTAAAATTTGGGGGACCCCTTTTTCCCCCCCGGGGGGGGTTTTTTTTTTAAAAATTTTTTTTTTTGGGGAGAGGTTTTTTCCCTTTTTTCCCCCCTTTTTCCTTTTTCCTTTTTTTTTTTTTTAACAAAATTTTTTGGTTTTCCCCCTTTTTTTTTTTTTTAAAAAATTTTTCCCTTTTCCTTTTTTTTTTTCCCTTCCTTTTTTTTTTTTTCCCCCCGGGTTTTTTTTTTTGTTTTTTTTTTTTTTTTTTCCCCTTTTTTTTTTTTTTTTCCCCTTGGTTTTTTTTTTTTTTCCCTTTCCTTTTTCCCCCCCCCCTTTTTTTTTTTTTTTTTTTGGGTTTTTTGTTTTTTTTTTTTTTTTTTTTGGTTTTTTTTTTTTTTTTGGGGTTTGGGGAAAAAAAGGGGGGAAAAATTTTTTTAAAATTTTTTGTTTTGGGTTTTTTTTTTTTTTCTTTTTTTAAAAAACCCTTTTAATTTTTTTTTTTTTCCCAAAAAAAAACCCTACTTTTTTTTTTTTACAAAAACATTTTCTTTTTTAAAAAAAAAAATTTTTTTTAAAAAAAAAAGGCCTTAAAAAAAATTTTTTCCCCTTTAAATTTTTTTTTAAAAAGGGTTTAAAAAGGGTTTTTAACAAAAAATTTTAAATTTTTTTTTAAAAAAATTTTTTTAAATAAAAAAATTTTTTTTTCCCTTTTTTTTTGGGGGGTTTTTTAACCCGGAAAAAATTTTTTTTTCATTTTTTTTTAAAAGCAAAAAATTTTTTTTTTTAAAAAAAATTTTTTTAAAAAAATTTTTTAAAAAATTTTTAAAAAACAAAAAAAAAAACCCAAATTTTAAAAAAACAAAAAACCAAAAAAAAAAGGGTTTTTTATTAACCTTTAATAAAAAAAATTTCCCCTTTAAAGGGCCCAAACCCAAAAAAATTTTTTTTAAAAAAAACCCCCCTTAAAATTTTTTAAAAAAATTTTTAAAAAAAAAAAATTTTCCCGGGGAAAAAAAAAAAATTTTTTTTTTAAACACAAATGTTTTTTAAAAAAAAAATTTTTTTTTTTTAAAAAAAAAAAAAAAAAGGGGGGGGCTTTCCCCTTTGGGAAAATTTTCAAAATTCCCCCAAAAAAAAAAATTTTTTTTTCCCCAAAAAAAAAAATTTTTTAATTCCTTTTTTAAAAAAAAACCCCTTTTAATGTTTTTGGTTTTTATGAAAAAAAAAATTTTTTTTTTTTTTTAAAAAATTTTTAAATTAATCCCCCCAAAAAAATTTTTGGTTTTTTCTTTTTTTTTTTTAAAAAAAATTTTTAAAAATTTTTAATAAACCCCCCCTTTTTAAAAAAATTTTTTTTTGGGGGGGAAAAACCAAAAAAAAATTTTTTAAATTTTTTTTTTTTTAAAAAAATTAAAATTAAAAAAAAATTTTTTTTAAAAAAAAAAATTTTTTTTAAAAAAAATTTAAAAAAAAATTTTTTTTAAAAAAATTTTTGGGAAAAAATTTCCAATTTTTTTAAAAATTGGAATAAACCAAAAAATTAAAAAAAAAATTTTTTTTGGGGGGGTTTTTTTTTTGGGAGTTTTTTTTTTTAAAAAAAAAATTTTTAAAAAAATTTTTTAAAAAAAAAATTTTTTTTTTTTTGTTTTTTTTTTTTTTTAAAAAAAATAAAATTTATTTAAAAAAAAAAAGGGGGGTTTTTAAAATTAAAAAAAAAAATTTAAAAAATTAAAAAAAAAATTTTTCCCCCAAAAAAATTTTAAAAATTTAAAAAAAAATTTTTAAAAAAAAAAAAAAAAAATTTTTTTTTTAAAAAAAATTTTTCCAAAATTTTAAAAAAATTTTTTTTTTTTTTTTTCCCCTTTTTAAAAAAATTTTTTTCCCCCCCCAAAAAAAAATTTTTAAAAAAATTTTAATTTTTTTTTTTTGGGTTTTTTTTTAAAAATTTTTGTTTTAAAAAAAAAATTTTTTTAAAAACCCAAAAATTTCCCCAAAAAATTTTTATGAAAAAATTAAAAAAATTTTTTTAAAAAGGCAAAAAAAAATTTTTTTAAAAAATTTTAACAAAATTTTTTAAAAATTTAAAAAAAAAGGGAAAAAAAAAAAAAAAATTTTTAATGTTTTTTAAATTTTTTTAAAAAAAAATTTTTTTAAAAAAAAGGGGTAAAATAATTAAAAAATTAAAAAAATTTTTAAAAAAAAAAATTTTAAAAAAACCAAAAAAATTTTTTAAAAAAATTTTTTAAAAAAAAAAATTTTTGGTTTTTAAAAAAAATTTTAAAAACAAAAAGTTTTTTTTTAAAAAAAACAAAATTTTTTTAAAAAAAAAAATTTTTTTTTAAAAATTTTTCCCCCAACAAATTTAAAAAATTTTTTTGGAAAAAAAAAAGGAAAAAATTTGGGGTTTTTTTTAAAAAAAAATTTAAAAAAACTTTTTTCCCCCTTTTTTAAAAAAAAAAAATTTTTTTTAAAAAAAAAAGGGGGGGAAAAAAATTTTTTTAAAAAAAACCCCTTTTTTTTTATTAAAAAAAAAAAATTTTAAAAAAATTTTTTTTTTTAAAAAAAAAGGGGGCGAAAAAGGGTTTTTGGGGGGGGTTTTTTTTTTTAAAAAAAAATTTTAAAAAAAAAAATTTTTTTTTAAATTTTTTTCCCCTTTGGGGTTTTAAAAATTTTTTTTTATTTTCCCCCAATTTAAAAAAAAAAAAAAAAAAAATTTTATTTTTTTTTGGGTTTGGGGGGGGGGGGGGGGGGTTTTTTTTTTTTGGTTAAAAATTTTTAAAAATTTTTTTAAAAAAAAATTTTTTTTTAAAAAAAATTTTTTTTAAAAAAAAAATTTTTTTTAAAAAATTTTTAAAAGAAAAACCCTTTTAAAAAACCCCAAAAAAAAAAAAAAAAAAAAAAAAAAAAAGTTTTTTTTTTTTTTAAAAGAAAATTTGTTTTTAAAAAAGGGGGGAAAAAAAAAATTTTTCCTTTTAAAAAAAACCCAAAAAAAAAAAAAAAAAAAATTTTTTCCCCAATTTTTTTGTTTTTAAAAACCCAATTTTTTTGTTAAAAAAATAAAAAAAAAAAAAAAAAAAAAAAATTTTTTTTTTAAAAAAGGGAAAATTTTTTTTTTTTTGGGGGTTTTGGGAGAAAAAAAAAAAATTTTTTTTTTTAAAAAAAATTTTTTAAAAAGGGAAAAATTTTTTACTTTTTTTAAAAATTTTTTTTTTTTTTTTTTTTTTGGGGTTTTTTTTTTTTAAAAAAAAAAAAAATAAAAAATTTTTTTAAATAAAAAAAAAAAAATTATTTTTTTTTTAAAAATTTTTTTTTTTGGGGGAAAAAAATTATTTTTTTTTAAAAAAAAAAAGGGAAAAAAAAAAAGGGGGGTTTTTTTTAAAAAATTTTTTTAATTTTAAAAATTTTTCCCTTTATTTTTTTTTTAAAATTTTTTTTTTTTAAAAAAAAATTTTTTAACTATAAAAAAAAAAATTTTTTTTTTTTTAAAAAAAAAAAAAAAAAAATTTATTTTTTTTTTTAAAAAAAAATTTTTTTTTAAAAATTAAAAAAAGTTTTTTTTTTTTAATTTTTTTTTTGGGGGTTTTTGGGTTTTTTAAAATTTTAATTTTTTTTTTTTTTTTTAATTTTTTTTTTTTTTAAAAATTTTTTTAAAATTTTTTTTTTTTTTTTTTTTGAAAAAAAAACCCGGGTCCCCCCCCCCCCCTTTTTTTTTATTAAAAAAAAAAAAAATTGTGTTTTTTAAAAAAAAAAAAATTTTTTTTTCCCCCCCCCGGGGTTGAAAAGGAAAAAAAAAAATTTTTTTGGGGGAATTAACCCTTTTTTCCCCCCCAAAAAAAAATTTTTTTTCCCCCTTTTTTTTGGGGGGGAAAAAAATTTTGGGGTTCCCCCCCCCGGGGGGGGGAAAACCCCCCTTGGGGGGGGAAAAAATTTTTAAAAAAAAAAGGGCAAAAAAATTTTTTTTTTCCCCAAAAAGGGGGGGGGTTTTTGGGGTTTTTAAAATTTTGGGGGGCCCCCGGGGGGGGAAAAAAACCCTTGGGGCCCCTTTAAATTTTTGGGGGGGTTTTTTTTTTAATTTGAAAACCTTTAAAACCTTTTTTTTTTTTTCCTAAAAAAAAATTTTTTTTCCCCCAAAAAATTTTTCCCCTTTTTTTTTTTGGGGGGGTTTTTTTTTTTTCCCCCCGGGGAAAAAAAAAAAAATTTTTTTTTAAAACCCCGGGGAAAAAAAAAAAAAGGGGGGGCCCCCCCCCCCTTTTTTTAAAAAAAAGGTTTTGGGGGTTTTTTAAAATTTTTCGAAGAAAGGCTTTTGGGGGGGGGGGCCCCCAAAAAAAACCCGGGGGAAATGGGGGGGGGGGGAAATTTTTTTGGGGGCCCCGGGGTTTTAAATTTAAAAGGTTTTTTTTTTAAAAACCTTTAAAAAGGGGGGAAAAAAATTTTTGGGGGTTTTTGGTTTGGCCAAAAAAAATTTTTTTTTTGGGTTTTTTTGGTTTTTTTTTTTTTTTTTGGGGAAAATTTTTCCTTTGTTTTTTTCTTTTCCAAGGCCCCTTTTTTTTTCCCATTTTTTTTTTAAAGGGGTTTTTGGAAAAAAAAACCCCCCTTTCGGGGGGGTTTTTTTTGGGGGTTTTTTTCCCGGGGAAAGTTTTTTTGGGAAGGCCCTTTTTTTTTTGGGGAAAGTTTTTTTTTTGGGAAAATTTGGGGGGTTTGGGGAAATTTTTTGGGGGGGGTTTTTTGGGGCCTTTGGGGTTTTTTTTGGGGGGGGGAAAAAAGGGAAAAGGGGGGGAAAAAAGGGGGGAAAAAGGGGGTTTTTTTTTTGGGGGGGGGTTTTTTTTTTTTTAAAAAAATTTTTTTTAAAAAAATTTTTTTGGGGGGCCCCAAATTTTTTTTTTGGGCTAAATTTTTTTTTTTGGGAAAAATTTTGGGTTAAAGGTTTCCTTTTTTTTCCGGGGTTTTTTCCGGGGGTTTTGGTTGGAAAAGGGGGGGGCCCCCGGTTTTAAAGGGGGGGTTTTTTTTTTTTTTTTGGGGGGGGTTTTTTTTAAAATTTTTTGGGGGTTTTAAAAGGGCCTTTGGGGGTTTTTTGGGCATTTTTTTTTATTTTGATTTTTTTTTGGGGGGCCCCCCCCAAAAACCCCCGGGGGGGAAAAAAATTTTTTTTTTTTGGGGTTTGGCGGGGGGGTAAAGGGGGCCCCTTTTTGGGGGGGGCCCCCCCCAAAAAACCCTTTGGGGGGGAAAAAAAATTTTTTTTTTTTGGGGGGGGCCCAAAATTTTTTAAAAAGGCCCCCTTTTTTTTTTTAAAAATTAAAAAGGGCCCCCCCCCCCTTTTTTGGGAAAAGGGTTTGGGTTTTTTTTCTAAAAAAAAATTTTTTTTTTTTGGGGGGGGGGCCCCGGGGGTTTTTTTTTTCCCCCCAAAATTTTTTTTAAAAAAAGGGGTTTTTTTTTTTTTTTTGGGGGTTTAAACCTTTTAAAACCGGGAAGAAAAATGTCCTTGTTCTCTGCTTGAATGAGACAGTCGTCCAAGTAAGGATATATTTGTATCTTCTTTGTCTGCAAAATGCAATTACTGGTGCCAGGCACTTTGTAAAGACCCCCGTAGATAAGCCAAAGGGCAGTGCAGAGAATTGGTAATGCATTAAGCCAGCCTTGAATCTGAGGTATCTTCTGCGATGTCTTATTGGGACATGCAGGTATGCCTCTTTTTGGTCTAAAGTCACCAGCCAAGCATTCTTGCCCAGCATGGGCAGAAGCTGCTCAAAATCAGCATTTTGAATTTTGGAATGTCCAGGTATGTGTTCAAAATCGATAAATCCAGTATTGGGCCAGGCCTTGTCCTTTCTGGGTACCAAGAACAGTCTTGAGTAAAAACCTTGTCCTTTTTCCCGTTCTGGTCTGAATGGCCCCATATCCATGAGGGGCGTAACCTGTTTCTGTGCCTCTGCCCATTGATTTTTTTGGGAGATCTGGCCAAACCATTGGCAGAGTGTGGAAATGGAATCTGTATCCCTGTGATACAAAGTTTAGAAACCCCCTTGTCCTGGGTTTTTAAATGCCAATTTTGAGCAAAAGTGCTAATTTTTTCCCCCATGGGTGCTGCCAAAAAATAAGTGCTTGGTGTAGGCAGAGGGAAGTCATTGGGATTTTTTCTGTAGGTTTGGGTTTATCTCCTCCAGATTTGGAGGTGGAAGCCCCATTGCTTTGACCTGTATGAATCTTGCCTGGTATCTGGCCCCCTTTGGGGATCTGGATTTGCCCCCTTTTAGCTCTGTCTGACACAGGAAAGGACCAATTTTTTTTTAGGCCAGTGTCTACTGAATCTTGGTGGCTGCACTTGTAAGAATCTTTAACAGTTTGCATAGACTTACCTTTGTCTTCCATTTTCTTTAAAACCTCTTCTGCCTTAATACCAAACAAAGAATCATGCTGTAAAGGTGCATCTAGCAATTTAGCTTCAACATGATCAGGCAAATTTTGTTCTTTTAACCAGGCATGCCTCCCAATCCCGATCCCGTAACTGGGGCCCCGCAGGGGGCCCTTTAAAAGGGAACAAAAACCACATTGCAAAATATTTTCAGCGATGCTTTTTTCATTTAAATTTTCCCTTTTTTTTTTTTCTGCCCAAAAACAACACTTTTCTGTTTCCCGCAATCCCATAACATGTTGTTTGGGACTTAAGCATATGAAATTGACAGTTTAAGGCCCTTTAAAGGGTTTCAGATGTATAAACCTTTTTTCTCCATCTGTCCAGTGCCCTTGGATCTCTGTCAGAGGGGGTAGGATTTTTTTCTGTTGAGGCCTTAACTCCCTTTGGACCCTGTGAAATAGTTTCACGATCAGCAGCAGGGTTTCTAAATAAAATTTTTGAGTCAGGGGCCCTGTAATATCTGTCAGGCTTACTGGGAGCCGGGGGTAAGGAGTAAAGGGTCAAGCTTGACTCCCCATCATCCACAATGTCTAAAACAGGGGGTGGCTAAAGGCCTTTTGCTGAGGGGGAAGGAAATCCCTGAGCCTCTTTTTGATTCTGAGAAATCTTGGCCCCCCAGTGAAAATGCTCCCTCAAAGTATGCAAGGTTTCTCCAAATGAATAATCCTCAGGAGGAGATGCAGATGGAAAACTCTGCAGCATCAGAATCCTCATAGGAAAGTATAGAGAATTCCTGATCAGAAGAAATAGAAACCTAACCTGAAGATTCATAGTCAGTGTCTTGCCTAGGCCCCTTTATCTGGGGGGGTATGGGTACCCCCGATCAAGGTAATGAGGTCTTCAGCCATTTTGGTCATCTGTGTTTTAGGCATAGAGGCCTGTGCACGTGGCTCATGCATCGTTTTTTTAGTTTTAGAAGTTGCTTTGGTCTTCGCAGCTGTCATCACTTTGATATACAAATGTTGAGGTCTGAATACACGCTCAGAAGCCGCTGCCTGCTCAGTGGCTCGGGCCCATCGAGGGGGATAACCTCCCAAAAATATCTTGCGGCATGCGGACTCCACATGGGTGTGGTGAGGCCTGCAAATAAGGGAGCGGGGATCAGGGGCTCGGGGCTCACTGGGGTACCCGGTGACTGGCTTAGGAGAAGCTTTGGATCTTTCTCTGTCCTTTTCTTTGCTCTCCAGTAGTCCGATTGCTATCAGACAACATTTCTGGGTAGTTAAATCAGTTTCCAAAATACTTTGATGCAAAATATACCCCCGGGTTAAAGTGCGTTGGTTAAATCTAGCACAAAACCGACAGCCAGGCACATTGTGATCAGGGCCTAGGCAAGGAATACAGTATAAATGGAAATCCTTAAGGGATTTGCTTCCCACAAAATACAATTATTAACTTTTTTTGACATCGGGAAAAGCAAGAAAAAAGCTTTTGAAGACTTGGGGTTTTGAAACTCAAACTAATATTTCAGTAGTCGGCCGACCCCTTGGGAAAACTTCCCGCTTCAGGCACCCGGCAAGAAAGACTAAAGAAAATGGGCTGCTGTTTTTACCCTTTACCTGGCGTCATGGAAGAGGGGACACAACTGGCCGGGGCCCAAGACTTTGGAATTCAGGCCGACTGAGGGCAACCTGCCAGCAGATTACCCAAAAATGACTGCAACAGTGAAACAGAAGAACATTGGGTTTAAAGGGTGAAAGCAAATACCAGGCTACAAAAATTTCATTTAAACAGAACCCAAACCAAAAAAAAAGGGATATCCTATTCATCAAGGAAAACCCCCACCTCCAGGTTTGGAAAAGATGCTTCAGAGATCATCCTGCAACTCAATAAAAAAATTCAAATTTCGCTTAAAATCAAACCCTGTCAGGAAATTTCTGGAAAACCCGGGGAAAAAAAGGTCCTAAAAAATTTTTGGGTGATTTCAATTAAAAAATAAACTGGGAGATACTCAAATACCCTCCCCCGCCCAAAATTTCCCAAAAAAATTTAAATAAAGGGGTTTAACTGTCAAAAACCAGAGGCAACAAAGGATTGTCATTTACCAACATCATTTTCCCCAATCAATTTACTGGAAAAACTGACCATAAACAAATCACTTTTTGGGTCCACATTACAGGACAAGAAAAAACCCTGAAAAAAATTTTAAAAGCAAAATTTATTCTTTAAAACCCGGTGGAAAGTTTTAAAAATTGCTTTAAAGGGTAACATGTCAAGCTGCAAAATCCTTTACTAATGCATTCAAGGGGGCTACAAAAATGGTGAAGCCCTCCCAAAACAAAACCAAGACTCACTCCTCCAAGAAAAGAAAACCCGTCTGGTGGACTCCTGTAAACAAGCTATAAAAAAACTAGTACAGAAAAAAGGGAAATTTCCCCAAAAAAAGACATCCCCGATCAATCAACAAAAACTGTCCCCCATAAAATCATCCCGGGGGGGTTTAAAAATAAATTGCCAAGGACTCCAAAAAATAACCACAAAGCATTCCATATGTCAAGAATCTAAGTGGAATGCTCAGATCTGCTTGGGGTTAGTGCAGAATGGACAAAATACACTGAACCACAGATAAAAAAACCAAAATCCCGGGAGACGGGGTTTTTTGCAAACTTTACCATCTCACCCCAAAAAAACCCCTAACCATACCAGAAGAATGGAGACCCTGAAACACAACCAGGTTAAAACAGTCTCCCAAAACCAAAAAAACAGCATCAGTGGGACGGGTGGTGCAGGCTGCGTTTCATGAACTCAAAGGGAACTATCACCTAAACACACTGTTCAAACTCAGCCTCTCCACAGGCTTTTACCCATATAAGTGGGCCAGCAGGGATTCCCCTTCACAAAAGGGGGAGCCACAAAAGACCCTGGGAACTATAGCCCCTTTTAAACCTGACTTTTGGTCTGCAAGGCTATGGAAACATCATCATGGAACTCATTAACAGAGACATTGGGAACCTCCAAACACTGGACCTTTCCCAGCAGTTTTTTAAGGGGAAAATAATACCTCCCAAACCTGGTGGACTTCCCTTTTAGACCATTACCCAAAGGGTATAGGCAGGGAAAAGGGAAAAGCCACCTAGACCTCACAAGGCCCTTTAACACCCTTCCCAAATTTTGGTATTATAGACAAGCTCACCAGCCTGAACATAAATGTCTCAAAAAATCCCAAAAGGGTTTGTGGCGATCTCCCCAAAGCAACTGGGTGGGTCAAATGTTTGGAGGTTCCCAGTGTCTTTGTTTGAGGGCCATGATGATGCACTCCAAACCCCGAAGGCTAGTCCCGGCTTATGGGAGATGGGTTTCCAGGGTCAATTGTGGCCCCCCCTTTGTAGCAGAAAAAATTTCTTGGCCCATTCTAGGCAGCCTGTAGAAACTGTGGTTGAACAGCCTTTTTTTTGTTTTCTGTAATTCATGCAAGGCCCTCCTGGGAAAATTTGGACCCTTGGGTTTTTGGGTTTTTTAATTGGCTGTTTTCACCTGTGTTTTTTGATTTCTGGGAAATCACTTTTGGTTTTCTGTGGGCCCTTTTTGGGGGAGAGGGGTGAAATTTGCATTGAATCTGCCAGGATTTGGCAATATCTAGTTCATATTTTGTGCTTTTTTTGCACTGCTCAAGCACATTTTTATTAGATTCTTGAAACAACTAGCTTTGTGGTTATCTTTAATCCTTTTCTATTTTTCCAGTTGCCTTTGAAATGAGGGCCTTAGTTTCTTATTGATACTGATCAGGGATATATCTTTTATTCTTGGGTTTCTTTTTTTGAACTAGTCTCCCCCTTTTAAATTTTTAAATTTTTTCATCCCCCACTGGGTTTTCCCCCTTAATGTCTTGGGCTAGGGGTCATCCTCCTTGTGGGGGCTCACTGAGTGCACTTTTAAAAATTTTGCATCTCTGGCCCTTATCCTTTAGATGGGGAATTGAAACCACCTCTGTCTTAAATAAGGTTTTTTTAAAAATGTTTTTTCACTGTGGTTTTCCCTTTGGGTTGGGGGGGGGTTGGGGGGGACATCCCGAGTGATTTTTAAACATCTAAAGTGACAGGTTGACCTCTTTCGAACAAACCCATTTGGGGTTTTATCAATCCATATGTTTTTTACCTCTGGTAGGGGGTTTTCCAGCTGATCCAGGATGTTTGATTGATAAATTTAGCCTTTTTGTTCAAAGTTTTCCCAGTTAATGGTGGGTAAAATTGCCCAAAATCAGGGGGGTTTTTTAGGGCCTTAAATTTTTCCCGTGTTTAGAAAGGCAGAATGGTGGTCCTGGGTCATGGAGGGGGATCTGTAGCAGGCCCAATTTTCATTCAGGCCCATTTAGTTGCATGGATATACTAAAAACTCGCCACTAACCTGGGGTTACATCCTTTAGGTATGGATACACCCCTTTTTGTTTCCTCCATGTTGTGACCGTGTGGTACAAAAGCCCTTGCTCTCAAAAAAACCGGTTTCAGTTACTGCACAGATTGATGTTATCCATACTGATCTTTGTGTGTGTGCATTTTAAATTTTAAACCCCGGGGTTGAGTAGTATAACCCTCATTTTTTTTTTTTTTATTTGTGCTGTTTATGGAGGTGGATTTTACTTTTGAGCCTTGTCTAAAAAAGACACTATGGGGGCAGCAAGAGACTTGGCCAGTATTCAAACCTGGGGGGACAGGTGCAAGCCCCCCCCTTAGCAACACAGCTTTGGCAAATTTGTCCCAGGCTGACAGACAATGGATCCTTTTAATGAAACCCGAAGCTTAAAATTTTTGAAATTATCATTTTTTTTTTTTACTGGGGATCATTCTTTCTGAGGGGAGGATGCTACTCATGGTCAGGTCATACCGCCCTCTGATCAAACTCTTCCATGTCTCTTTTTGGTCAGGATATTAGGTCATTCACACTAACATGAACAATGAATCTTTTTTACTTGTTCTATGACCTGTGCTTGTGTTATGTGGTAGATTCTGGCTCCCCCAGCTAACAGTAATTTTTTTTCCAGCCTAATGAGTGGGGCGTCAGTGTGCCTGACTTTGAGTCAAATAATTTTGGGATTTTTATGTTTGGCTTAAAATTTTAGCATTGATTATGTGTTGTCTTTTAAAAATGCAGGTTTTTGAACATCTGCTTTTAGCTCACAGATGCTTTTCAGGGTTTTTTTTAGAGCTTTATGATTTTTAAATTTTTGTGTACTGTGTGCCAGGGCTGGTTTAGTAGGTCTTTTAACACTGGAAGGGGGGAGCAAATGTTAACCTTCTCCTCAGGGCTGTGTTTAGTCTTAGGTAGAGACATTGGGCCCCCAGTTTGACTTATAATTGCATCTCATATGTTAGTGTTTTTTTGGTAGGGTTTCTTTTGTACATGAGGCAGGTTTAACATTGCCTCAGGGTACAAACCAATGGACAGTACACCTGAAATTGCCCTTTGGTCATGCCTGAAAAGTAGGGTGAGCTGCTTAGTTTGGTTGGTGGGGTGGATAAAAAGCCTTGCCCTGTCAATCAAAGTGTCTATTTTGCTTGCTATTTCTGAGCAAATTTGGGCTGTAAAGCTTTCTGAGTGCTTAGGTTGAAAAATAGTTTCAAGGGGAAAAAATGAAAGGGGACCAAGTGGAGCCCTAATTCCGTGGGTAATGGGGCCCTCAAAATGCAAGGGAGTTTTTTAAAATACCCCTTTTGGGGTGGAAACTGGGGGCAGACTGCTCAATTCCCCTCTACAGGTGAGCAGAAAAAATTTTTCCCACCAAAAGGGGAAAGGTTTAGGGAAAAATTGTAACCAAAAGGGATTCCCCCAGTGGGGAAAATTAAACTTCTAGGGGTTAGAATGGGGAAACCCAAAAATGGGGGTTTTGTTTTTTTAAAAAGATAAAAAAGGCCCCAAAACCCCCCAAAAAAAGAAAAATTAAAAAAATATCTGTAAATACCCACAAAAAAATTTTTAAAACAAAAAGGGGTTTTTAAAATGCAGGGAAGGCCCAAATTACAATGGGGGTAAAAACACTTTTTAAAAACCCCTTTCTGGAAAAACCAATTTTGGGAGAAAAACAGAAGGGAAGGGAAAAAAAGGAAAACATTAAAAAAAGAGGAGCTGAAACCTTTTTTGCAAACATTGGGAAAAAAACAAAAAAAGGGGAAAAGAGAAAGGGACGAACCCCAAAAAAAACCAGGAAAAAAGCGGAAGGGCAGAAAAACCCCGGGAAGAGGAACCCCGGGAAACCCCCGAGGGGAAAACAAAAAAAAAAGCCAAAAAACCCCCAAAAAAAAAGGGAAAAAGGGGAAAAAAACAAAAGAAAAAAAAACCAAAAAGCCAAAAAGCCGCAAAAAAACGAAGGCCGGACATTAAAATTTAAAACCCCCAATTTGGGTTTTAAAAAAGGGAAATAATATTTTTTTTAAAAACACAAAAATTTTAAAAAAAAATTTTATAATATATATCCCTTTTAAAATAAAAAGGTTTTATAAAATAAATAAATTTTAAATAATACCAAAAAAAAATTTATAAAAAATTTAAAAAAAATATCACCAAAATTTAATAATTTTCCAACACAAAAAATTAGTTAAGCAAGTAAGTTAGGGGCCCTTTTATTTTTGTCAAAAACTTTAAAAAGGGTAAAAACAATTTTCAAAATATATAAATTGTTAATAAAATTTTTAAAAAACAAACCTTTTTAAATAACTATAAATATTAAACCACACCAAATTAGGTAAAAAAATTAAATTTTTGCTTATAAAATTTTAAAAAATTTTATTTTTCTGCAAATTTTTGTAAAAAATTTTATTATAATAAAATTTTAAAACAAATTAATCTTTTTCAAAAAATATTAACTTTAATGGATAAGCTTTTAAAATTGAAATGACCGTTTCTGAATAAAGATGTGGAAAAAATAAAGGATAGGAAATATATGGGGAATTTCCACCCAACTACATTTAAAACATTTCTTTTTTTATTTAACATATTTAAAGAAGAAATAAAATAACATAAAATTTCCCCAAAAACAACATACTTTAAGGGGGGTGTATGAAATTTTCAAAACTTTGGGACAAGGGGGAAGGAAAATTTTGTTGGATTATGAAGAAAATTTTAAAAAAATGAAATATTTATTGGGGATCCATAAAAATTTTTTTAAAATTGTTAAATTCTGTGTTAGAAATTCCCAAATTTTTAATGGGAGTTTAAAAAATTTTTCCTGCATAAAAAGAAGTGTTTTGTTTTTATTTGAAATTTGTTTTTTAGAACAACACCCCCAAAAAACCCTTAAAGATTTTAAAGCCCAAAAGGTGTAAATTTTAAAATTTTTATGTAATGTGTATCCTCAACCCACTTTTTTGTATACTTTATTTAATGAGTCCCCCAATGTGAGGATTTTTAAAATCACTCCCCTTGGGGGGTTAAAAGAATTTGTTTTTACATTCCACCCACCCCAAAAATTTCCAAACCCCAAAATATTATTTAATAATGTAAATTATTTTCCCCAAAATTTTGAATACCCTTTATTTATATATTTATTAAAAAATAAAATATAATAAATTTTAAACGTCCTTAAACCGGGCTTTGAATAAAAATAAAATAATCTTTTGTTTTCCGGGGTTAAAAAAGGGCCATTTCCTGCTGTATTATTAACCCCGAAAACAGTCTTTGGGGGTTTTGGGCTTTGGGTTTAATTTTTTACAGAAACCCCCGGTTTAGACTCAAACTTTGTTTTAAATTTCCTTTTTTAAAACCAAAAAGGATCTTAAGGATAGAGAATTTTTTGCCTAATAAAAAAGGGTAAAATTTCTAAAAAGCCCAAAAGGGGTGCAAAATATAAAAGGGAACCCCTCAAACCCGATTTTCAATTGTATAACAAAAGGAAAACTTTCCCTTTGGGCTAAAATTAATCCCTTGGGTTTTAGAAGGTAAAAGGTTGAAAAGCCTCTTAACCCAAATTTTCCCAAAAGGGAGGATTAAATAAAATTGGGTTGTGTTTTTTTGGGATTTGGGAAACGAGGTTTAAAATTTTTTTTAAACTCTTTTCCCCTTTTTAACAAAAAGCTTTAGGTTTTTTCTTTTTAAAGGAAAGGGTTGGATTTTTAAAGGGGAAAATTTAAAAGGAAAAAAAATTTTTTAAGTTTGAATGATATAACAATTTTTGGGGTAATTTTAAACCCCTTTTTTTGGGGCTTTTTTTCCCCCAAAAGCTGCCAGAAAGAATTTCATTAAAACGGTTTTGGGTTGCTGGGATTTTGCCCCCAAGAAGTCTGAAGGTGCTCCGTTTGGCCCGAACCTTGAGTCTTTAATTAATATAATAAAATAAAATATTATTAAAATTTTATAAATTATGGGTCAATTCAAAAATCTTTTAAAACATAATTATTTTTATTTTTTTAAAATTTAATAACCCAAAAACAATAACAAAAATAAAATCCCTTTTTAAATTATAAATTCTATTAACCACACCTAAAAAAATATAATAATAAATAAAAAATTAAAAATTTACCCCCTTTTTAAAACAAACAAACCACAACCACACCAAACCCCCCAAAAATCCATTTTGGTTTTTAATTTGAAAGGGAAATTTTAAAATTTGCAAAAGGGAAAAGGAAAAACAAACCCTGGCAAATTAAGGTTCATTTTTTTTCCCCACCACCCAAAACCCGCCCCACTGGGAAAAAAGGATTTTTTAACCCCCAAGGCCCTTAAATTTAATTAAAAATTTTTTTGCCCTAATTTAAAAAATATTATATTATATAATATATATTTAACAACAACAAAAACAATTTCAAAAACCCCTCAAAAACATCCCACCACATTCAACACAAATACAACCACAAAACAAAATTCCCAACCTTTTCCAACAATAAAACCCCCCCATTTAAACCCCCATAAAACAACCAAAATAAAAACCTAAAAACAAATAAAACCACATCAAACAAATAAAATTCCCTTTAAGAAGGGTGGGAAACCCCAAAATTTTAAAACGGCCCAAACTCAAATTCCACCCCCCCAAAACGGAAGGGAAAAACCTTAATTTAAAAATTTAAAAAGTTTTTTAAAAAACCTTAAAAACAGGGGGCCCCCCTGAACCCCAACGGTTTAAAGGGAAGTTTTGGCAAAGAAGGGGAAAAGGAAAAATTCCTTTTTGGGAAAAAAGCAGAATGGGGGAACCCCTTTACCTTGGCCACCCCCTGAGAGGGGAATTTAAAGTAAAGGGTTTTGGGTGAAATGAAATTTTGGCCCTTTCCAATTTTAGTTTTTTAAAAATTGGGATTCCGGTTTCCCCGGCTTTTGGTTTTGTTTTGGTTTTTGGGGGAAGCTACATCCCCAATTTTTTAAAAATTTGCCCCCAAACACAACCCACACAACCCCTTTTAAATAATCTTTGTTTAAAACCAGGAAAGGCGGAACCAAAAAGGGCCTTCTTAGGCCCAAAAAGGTAAACAATGAAAGGTAACCCCTGAGGAAAAAAGTTTAAAGAAATACAATTATTTTTTAATCCTTAAAAATTAGGAAGAAAAAAAATTTTTTAACGGGGGAAAAGCCAATTGAGGTCTGAAAAAAATTGGGTTTAAATATTTTAAAAACCCCCTTAAAAAAATAAAAAATAATTTTTTGGGTTTTTCCGTACCCCGGGTTTTCGGGGTTTTTAAGGCCCAAATCGTTTTTACCCTTTTTCGGGCCATGGTGCACAATTTCCCCTTTAACCCGGAATGGAAAAAAGAACATTTCCCCTTTAGTTTAAGGGATGGGGTTTTGGAAATTTTTAAAATGAACAGAAGGAAATGCTAAAGTTAAAGGATTTGGAAAAAAAGGGTTTTGGGTTTTTAAAAAAAAAGGGGAAAAAATTTTAAAAAACATTGTTTTTAGTTTCCCAAAAGTTAAATT
This sequence comes from Protopterus annectens, assembly GCF_019279795.1. Taxonomy (NCBI): domain Eukaryota; kingdom Metazoa; phylum Chordata; order Ceratodontiformes; family Protopteridae; genus Protopterus; species Protopterus annectens. Next base: position 569,700,431 of record NC_056743.1, read on the forward strand.
TTTTAAAAAAAACTTTTTAAAAAAGGGGCGTAAAATTTAAATGTGAAAAAAATTTTTAAATCGGGAAATAGGTTTTTTAGAAAAAAGTTAATTAAACAGGGGAAAAAAAGAAAAGGAGTTAAGCCCCCGTTTTAAGGGGAGAAAGGGTTGGGTTAAAACATTTTTAGATTGCAAACTTTGGAAACAAGGGAAAATTTTCCTTTTAAACCCGTTTTGGGAGAAAAAGAAGGGGAGAGGCAGAGGAGGGGGAAAAAAAGTCCCCCCCCCAAAGGAAAAGGAGTTTATAAAAAAAAAAAGGCCGAAGGAAAAAAAAGCAAAACCGAGGGGCAAGGGAAAGGGAAACAAGAGGCAAAAAAATTAATGCCCACAATTTTGGGATCAGGAGAATAAATTTTAAATTTTCTTTTTGGAAAATTGAAGGGGAAAAATTGTTTCTAGGGGGGAGCTAGGGAAAAAGTTGTTTTTTTTGGGGTTAAGAAGGGAATTTTTTGTTATGAAATCATTTTGGGAGGGGGAAATTTTTTTTTAGGCCCCCCTTTTTAGTTTAAAATTTTTTTTTGGGAAAAAATGGTTCCGGGATAATTTTTAATAGGAAAATTTCAAAATGGTTATCTTTATTTTAAAAAAAAAGAGGGGAAATTTTGAAACCCTTTTAAGGGCTCCTTTTAATTACTTAAGGGGGGAAAATTTGGGCTTTGAAAGGAAAATTCTCCAACCTTAAACATAGCCGAAAAACCATTATTAAAAAAGGAACTTTTTTTTAAAGGGTAGGGAAAGGTTTGCAAAAGCATCTGTGGTTTTCCCTGCAAAAGGCTTTTGATTTTAAAATAAAAGGAAAAATTTAAAATAGACCCTTGGGTTGGGAAAAAATTGTTGGGAAAATTAAAATAAAAGTTTTTTGTTTTAAAGTATCTGGGTTTAAGTTTTGGAAATTTTTTTACTTTTTGGGGGAAAATTTTCAAATTAATTTAACACTTAATATTTTTGTTTAAGGTGGGTTTTAAGGGGTTTAAAAACAAGGGTTATAGGTGGTTGGGTTTTGGTTTTTATCCAATATTTAATTTTTTATTTCATAATTATTATTTTTTATGAAGATAAACGGAAATCTTTAAATTTTTAAAGGAGCTTTTGGGGAAAATTTCCCCCCCTTTTAAAAAAACTGGGGTGAAGGTTGGGACCAGGCAAAGTTTAAATTTTCCTTTTATTCAATTTTTGTAGTTAATAAGGGGTGGCCCGAAATAAATTAAATGGTGACTTTTGGAGTTTTCCTTTTTTCCGGAGGGGGAAGGGGTTGGGGTTTAAAATGGTTTTCCTTTGGGTTGAACCCGGAAATTTCAGGCCCCTTTAAAAGGGTTTGGCTTTTGAATTTTCTTTGGGTTGGGTAATTGTAAAGGCCACCCCCCAAAGAAAGGTTTTTTTAAAAGTTTTTTACATTTTGGGGGGAAAGGTTTTTGGCTTTTTTATTCCCAGGGGGCATGGGGGTTTCCCGGGGAATTTTTACACCTTGGGAAAAATTTTCTGGGAAATGGGGCCCCAAATGGGCCCTTGGGGGGATCTAAACTGGGGCCCGGGGGCAAGGGGTTGGGGACCAAGGGGAACCCAAACATGTTTAAAATAAAAAGGGGTTGGGGGGAAAGGGCATGTGTGGGTTTTCCCTTCCCAAAAAATGCCCTTTTTGGAAAATAAAAAACCCTTTTTTTTGGAAAGGGAAAAAACTGTTTTGGGGCTGTGGGGAAAAGGGTTGTCTATAAAAAGGGGACTTAGGTTTTAAAGGGTTATTGGGGAAAACAAAAAAATCTGTTTATACTTATCTGAACATCTGTCACAATTACATTTAACCTGGAGTGTAACATGAGCATAGCCAGTTAGTTAAGTAGTGGGTTTTAAGGAGTTTTTTAAAATGACAGAAGGAGGTGCTAAAAGTTATATGGATTGGTAGTGTGTTCCAGGTTTTGGCAATGATGCTGGCAAAGTGATTTACCAGCATTGTTTTTATGTTTCATGACAGTTATTAGGTTCTGGCTGTTCGATCATAGGGCTCTAGTGGGAATGTGGGGCTGTATTAAATGCTGAAGTGTTGGGGTTAACTCTGGGAGGTAGAGCTTGTGAGCTATAGAGTTAATTGAGCATGAGTATATGAGCCAACTCAAGCCAGTTAAGCTGTTTTAGGGATAGATAGTGGTGGGACCTGTAAAAAGCATCAGATGCAAACTTGGCAATCTTATAGCAAGATTCCATTTTATTCAGTTTGGTGTAGATTAATCAAGATGGGAGAGGCAGAGGAGGGTGGATAAATTAGTTCTAGCGATTGTGACTTTGGTATGTTTAGTCAAACTGTTTGTTCCTGTATAAGAGGCCTAGCTTTTTATTAACTTTCTTGATGGTTTGTGCTATGTGGATGTTGAATTTCAAGTTATTGTCTATATCTATGCCTAGCAGTTTGGCATGCATGGTTAGACTAATTTGAATGTTTTCTTTGGAGTTGATGAAGTTGTTGCTCAGGGGAGGAGGAGATCTACCTGGGCCAAAGAGAATTAGTTTGTTTTTTGGGGTTTAAGAAGAAGTTTGATGTTAGTGAATCAGGTTTTGGCTAGGGTGAAGGTGTTTTGGGTTAGGCTTTGTAGTTCACTTAGGGTGGGGGTGGCACACAAGGGTGGTGTCGTCGGCATATTGTACTACTGAGGCAGTTGGCAAAGATGAAGTTATCTGGTTAGTAAATAGGGAAAACAGAGGGCCGAGAATAGACCCTTGAGGGACTCCTATAGTTACTGGTAGCAGGGGGGACAATTGGACTTGCTGTAGGACAGCTTGCTCGATCTGACACATAGCTGTTAAACCATTATAAAGAGGAGGGACTTGTATTTAGGGTAGACAGAGTTGCAAGAAGCATGCTGTGGTTTACCATGTCAAAGGCTTTTGATGTCAAAATATGGAAAAAATAAATAGACCCTTGTTTCTGTGGTGGTTAACTATGTTGGTAAATGACAATAATGCTGTTGTGGTGCTGTGGGAAGGTCTAAAGCTATGCTGGGATATGGAGAGTAGGATGTTACTCTGGAGGTATTGCATAAGTTGAGTATGAACTACTCTAATATTTTTGATAATGGTGGTAAGATAGCTATAGGGCGATAGCTGGTAAGTTCTACGGAGTATATACACACACACACACACATATATACATACATACATACATATATATATATACACATACATATATATATATATATATATATATATATATATATATATATATATATATATATATATATATATATATATATATATATATATATAGATAGATACACACAGAAATCTGTAAATCATTCTTGAAAGGCCAGCTGAGAGAAAAGGTGCCCTCCTCTCCACAAAACTGGTGTGCAAGCCTACTGGCACACAGGCAAAGTATTAATTTCCTCTAGTGACAGACTATGACAATTGACTGATAGTTAATAGGGATGGCCAGAGAGGATAAGATGAAGTGGATGACTGGCAGCTCTCCTATCCAAGGAGGAGGAGGATGTGGGGAGTTTCACCACCTGTTAAACCTTGGGTAGACACCAGAAACCTTGCAGGCCACTTCTCAAAGGAAGTGGCTGGTCATGACATCTAGAGCATGGTGGGTGGATTCACTCATTGTACAAGCCACTCCCAAAGCAAAGATTCTTAACCAGCTGCTACATGAACGATGGCTCTTGGCTCGTCATACATAACACCAGGGACATCTCGTTCCTGGGGATCTACACACTGAATTACTGGGAGATGGACTTCTCCATGTGGACTCACTGGAGTCGGATCTGAAACTGTCCAGGAAGGTCAGGGATGAGCAGACCAGGAAAGAACCAAGCTATAGTCAAAAGCTAAGCAGGGGTTGGGTAGAAAGGGTCAGTGATGTGTAAATTACATTCCCGTAGCCACCATGCCCTTTCAGCTGCCAAGTATTCCCTCCCCGTGCAAAGGGCAGACTGTGGCGACTGTAGATAGAGTTGTGCTATAAAAAAGAGACTTCAGGTCAAAAGGTTACTGGGAACAGTTCACTGCTCTACAAATCCTGGATAATTTTGTTGGGAGTAGCTAGGAAATTATAATGCTGAGCACTAGAATGAAGGACCTTCAGTGGTTACTTCAAACTTAACTGGCATGTGAAAGAAAATCTCCATCTTCCTGTGAAGACAGTTGGGAATGAAGCCAAAAACTACAAAACAACCACTCTTTCAAGATGAGATGCTCCAGTATTATCAAACTGAAACAATATTTTCAGGAGGTAAAGGCACCGGGAAAGGAGATAAAGCATAACAGAACTAAACACACTCAATTTTATTAAAAATAATCATAAACGCTCAACTGTAATCAGAGTATTTGTCTCCCTCATAGCAAAAACTTCATTAGATGTAAAACAAAACAGTAGTACACTTCATTAAATACCTTCCCTACAATCTCTAAATTATTCAATTAAGAATTTAATAAATAATCATAATGTTAATGTCATTACCGCAACTAGTGCGGTTAGGTCAAATTTCCAAATAAGACAATGTTAAATGCTTTCTACAGTCTCCCTAAAGACCTAATGCTTAAAATTAATTTTAAGTAATTGTATACATAACATAGCCAGAAGTTGAAAACAAAATAAAACAAACATAAAAGCAATAGAGTTACATATCCTACAATTTTAATGTATGCATTTAACACTGTGTTTGGAAATTTGACATAACTGCACTAGTTGGGGTAATGACATTAACAATGGTACGATTATTTATTATTAATTTCTTAAATGAATAATTTAGGGATTGCAGGGAAGGTATTTAATGAACTGTACTATTTTTTGTTTGTTTTTACATCTGATGAAGTCTTTGCTATGAGGGAGATGAAAATGTGGGGATTACAGTTAAGAGTTTATGACGTTTATTTATTTTTAATAAAAATTTTTTGATTAGTTTTGTTGTGAGCATCTCCTTTCCCAGTGCCTTTACCTCTTGGATTTATTAGTTTTTTTAAAACCATGTTTTAACATTAGATTGATTTTATATTTTGTATGGACAAAAAGTGCTCAACCAGACTCCCTCAGAATCTGTTAAAAGCAGCAGTAAGCACTCTATTTAAAGCAATTTACAGGATTACAAGAGATGACCCCCCTCTTCCGTAAATACAAATCCACACTTAAAACATTTACAGGAGGATTTTACACTTGTATTTTCAATTGCTAGTTATGCTAGTGTCCTTTCGAATACATTTAAGTTTTATAAGTATACCAAACGTTTTTGTTGTTCTCAAAACAACTTAGCCTCTGAGACATAAGGAAATTCCCAAGTGTGTCATATTAATGATGACAATAAGAATGACCAAATTGAACATAAATAGATTTGGTGGCATTTCTTGTGAAATTTGGTTCCCAAAAGCAAACTTAGCTATGTGCAAATCTGTAACTGTGGAAAAGCAGTAGTCTAGCATAGCTAGTAACTCAAAACAAAAAAGATTTAATATTTTATAAGGAGGGAGAGAGGTGGAGAGAGAGAGGGAAACCGAGAGAGAGGGAAATCAACAAGAAATTGTCAAGACTTAGACAATGTACAAAAGTAATTAGTATCTCACTAAAGGAGAAAATAAGCCCCAGATTCTTTGGGAATGTAACCTAGGGTCACACCTTCAATACAAAAAAACACTTTCAAATCAGGGTAATACTGAAAGACGGCACTTACTGTGGAATGGGGTGAAAATGGCAACCTCAGAAAAAGTTTCCCATGCCACAAAGTACCAATTCCTGAGGCACAAAGTTCAATAAAATTCCTGCAGGCAGACCTCTCAGACATCACAACAAACAAAGATCTAGATTAGGTCCACTACCCCTCTTCATATGAATAGTGTCCCCCAATGTGATAAAATGTACCTCTCAGTCAGCAGAGTATTCCACCACTGTGTACCTAAAGGATACTCTAATGGTTCTCCTGGTGGTCTCTAAATCTATCAAAGATAGAACATATTCTTAAGTCCTGAGAATAAAATTACAGAATTTGACCATCTCCTCCACTGATAGGGATTCATCAAGTAGGACCTAAATAGAAGATCCATCTGTTTACCACTGACAGTGGCCTAACAATTAAAAGACCAAACTATACTACAACTTAAACTGGCTTCATTATAGCCAGTGCTCAGAGAGGAAGGCCTGACTAGGACCCAGACAACCTGGTTTAATCAGGGGCCCGCACACTGGAGAAGCGGTTAGGGAGGTGCAGCAGTGTGCGGCTACTACCTGCTCTCCCACCCCTGGGACAGGGATGATAGCACTGGTCTGCCATTATCAAGATATTCTATGCCTGACAGAAATATGGATATGAGCACCAAGCACTGGGGCCATGTGTTGACTCGATCATACAACACAACACATACAGCTGTAACCAGAAAACTCTGTGTACCAGGTGCACAGTTGTAACTATGAAACACCAGCAATTTAAAGTTAATGTAGGTCAAGGTTCAGCAAAAAAAAGATGATGCCTTCTGATTACCTGCACCATGCTTGGCATAATCATCCAGATGGACAACAGGAAAAACATTATAGCTTCTATTGTAATACTCTCCATTCATTCCAGTCCTGTTTACCAACTCAAGTAGATGACAAACTTTAAGTAATATTTTTTTTAAACAAATGCATTTTACTGAAATAGAAAAAAAATAATGCAGGCAGTATCACTATATACGACAGCTAAAATACCAATAAAGTATCCAAGTTTGTCTGTGTGTGTTATTCTACAGAATATCACTGTACAGCAATCCAACTTAAAAATGTCTGCTGCTCTCCATTATTTGTGCAACATGCAACAATGTTTTTACTTCCGCTGTGGCAACCCCTTACTAGGAAAAAGCCGAAAGACAAACATGTCATCTCCAGAACATAGCAAAGTGAAATCTATAAAATGGCATAACCCCAGCAGAGAATTAAAAGCCACGCACGCAAAAATAATCTTCATCAAAAAGTTTTGTGCTTGGTGATGCGGGGTTATCCAAAGATGATCTTACGCAAAGTCAAAGTTGGTTAACACCACCTGAAACAAAATATATGCTGAAACTGAAAAGTAATCACCCAAGTCAAACTACCACCTTTTCCCCATAATTAGATATTCCTACACACAAGCCAATAAACTGATAGAGATGCCCTTACAAGGCACTGGCAAGCCTACATTGGGAAATCTATTTACATTGGCCTCTATCATGGTCCTATTCAATATTTTGAATTTCCACCCTTCAGCTTTTCAGCTTTTTCTCCACCTTCTATTGCTAGTGATGCATAGGCTGCTATGAAGCTTTTTCCCCCCATCTCTTATGTTGCTCCATATCCAAAGTATACACAAATTGATGGAATATTCTAAAAGAACGGCATCTCTTTCAGATACCAGTTTGCCACTTCCAGGTCATAAGCACCAGCCTAATAGTTCAAGCTGTGTCCTGCACAAAAACAACTTTCAGAACTTTTTTTCTTTACCTCTAGAAGTGGACTGCACCAGCTTTACAACTCTTGGCTTTTAAATCAGTCTTTAAAAGTATTCATTTTCAACTTTTAATGCTTTACGTTCTTCATATATAGTGTTTCAGGTTTATTAGTTTTATGACAGGCACACACTACTCTCTGTTGACAGCCAAATCACAATGCTCTCCAAAGTCTGCTAAAGAGATCCGAATGCCTAAAAAAAAAATAAATAAAAAAATAAAGTATATATCTGTGTCACCATACCCTTGATCAGTTCTCTAAAACAGGAGTAAGCAGCCATAGTAAACAGTTTTGATGTGGGCTAGGTGCATCCAAGGAGAGGAATGGGCCATTTTACAGCAGCCTTTCCAAGCCCCATGCAGGTGCTCAGTGACTGAAGCTGATCTCTGCGCTACATACGTGACCTGATAAAATAGGAGCACTATACTTCCTGCTGCTGCAAGCACATGGAGGTCCTAGTTAAGTCAGAACCCATATGCAAGTGATTTGTCCACCCTTTGCCACAACTAAGTAAAGTGAAACTGCCAATCTCCCCTCCCCCAACCCAGACTTTATACCTAAATAACAAGGGAAACAATGGTATGACATCTGCCAACAGTCAGACAGCATTCCTGCCTCTAACATTTTCGTTAGAAAGGTTGTTTAGAAAGGCATGAAACAACTTCCAGGAAAACAAACCCGCCTCCCCCTCATTTGTTCTTTCAGATTCTTCTGCCCTGCTGTGCAAGTGAAAACTGTCCTTTTATGCTTCTTCACAAATGCCAAGCTATCTTTATCAGAAGCACAGTGTTCCAAAACTACGACTATAAAGCAAAATAAATATACCTCAATGCTTTAAGCCCTTTAACTAAAAGCATTTAAATGATGAAATTATTTCCAATGCTAAAAAAAGGGTGTGGGCTCAGTTTTAAAAAGCAGTCTAACTACATATCTCATGCATTTAGAGAGTTGCAAAGTAAATCATTTTTCACAAAACAAACCGTTTCACTCTTGTCTGCTTGACTCTGGTCAGTGATTGTTTTCTACATTCAAGACAGAATTAAAATTGTTTTCTACATCCAAGACAGAATTAACTAAATTTCATGGGTTTATCAGCTGTTGGGACCTATTCTATCTTTCTCCCTCCATCTGAGCAAATCAGAAGCTGTTGCTTTCTTATCTACTTCAATGACCAACAGTTAGCATACAATGCAAAAATAAAAAAAAAACACTTGACAATGTGAATGCTTGCATCAGCTGCCATACCTCTCTCAACTGTCCAGATCTTCACCTCATATTGTGGTCTGTTCCTCAAACTTTGTGGTTTTCTGGATTTTTGTAACAAATCATTGAGGACTGAATTCAATAAATAATGGCAGGCATTTGAATTTCAGATTTCATATCCTTCAGAAAATGTTTAACACAATGCCTTTTATTCTAGCAACTTTCTAAGTTTATGAGAGCAATATTTAAAATTTTCCTTATTTTGGGGCTTTGTGTCCCGAGTCTCTATGTAATCCCCATCCCAACAAGGCACACTACAGCATCCTTATAAAATTTTCAGAGCACTCAAGGTTTAAACACATTCACTCACGCCTCTGATGTACAATTAGCCATGACAAATTACACAGATCAAGAGTGGAATGAAAGCAATTTTCAGCAATTGTTTGCCCTAGCCTACGTTTTAAGATTTTGCTGTACAAATTCTAATCGATGAACGGAGGTATGAGGCAAGTAAAACCTTGCTCCGCTGCCTACACCTTTGCAGCTGAGACACAAAGTGTTCCCTTGGACAAAACTCAGTAAATATCACAGCAAAACACTCCACCCTTTTTTCATTCATGGACTGCAGAGACTAAACAATAGTGTTTCATCCTTGTCATGTGCTAGAATGCAAGATGTACGACTATCAATGTGCGTGGTTTGCTACCCCAATGTCCTGTCGTATCCCAGCACATTTAATTGCTACTTTTCACAACTTGAACACCAGCAGCATTGCTTCTACTGTCATTACCCAGTTGAGTAATGAATGCTTTCCAGTTTCCGTTCTATTCATCTGCAGCCACTCAATCACGAATTTATGTAAAATAAAATTGCCAAACATTGTCAGTACAGCTGTGTGATTAGTCAGCTGCAAAATACAATTCAGGGCCAACAGGCAGCAGCATTACTCCATGATGAAGCAAATAAATACAGAAGCAAGCAGATCTACAAGAAAACGAAAAGTCAGCAGCCGCAGTACGGCCAACACATCTTAGTTTGCATCTTTTCTACTTTGCTCTTCTCATAAATACATCAGCCTTAATGGTGAAAGGAAGAATTATCTGCAAGGTTAGCCTTAATATTTGATGAACATCATGCATAATAGAAAAGGCAGCACTTTAAACGATTTGTAGACCTTCAAGATACAGCAAATTTTCAAAACTGCTGCCTTGCTCAATGGCTAAAACAGATCAGATGAGCAGTATTTAAATTACAAGCCACATTTCAATAACTACAAACAGTTAAAGAATAAGACAAACCATCATATTTAGAAGCTTAAATTGGTAAAAACTTGTCTCTGAACATAGAAAATATCACAATTATTCAGACAATACCAAGCATTTGAATAACCAATACATAACCTCCATCTTTCACAGGACATCACTTTATTTTTAAGTTTTATTTTGTTTTAAGTAAACTTTTTTCTTCAAATAAGATTTAAAAAAGTAAAGTTAAGTTAATGCAAGTTTACTCGGATTTAAATCATATGATAATGTCATGTGACTGAGATTTTACAGACGTATGTACAATTGGTTAGGTTTCTGGTGTCATTCTAAGGGGATCCAGTATCTGTCTGCTTGGGATGACATGACTGACAAACCTCGATACTTTGCCAGAGATGGCCTGCATCTGTCACCCCTGGGCCTCCGGGTACTGGCCAGGGCTCTTGCCACCCCTACAGTGCTTTTTAGGCGATATTCCAAAGACTTAAATTACCACTGTAACAGCTATAAATAAATGCAGTCTGAGGGTCATGTTGTACAACGCTAGAATAACTCAAGATGCACTTGCTCGAAGCACTCCTCAAAATGGAGAACATATACATTTGTGCTGTACTGAAGACCTGGTTTAAAGCAGCAGAAAGCACCCCTGTGCTACCAGGCTATAACTCATTCCACACCTTTCAGCCCTAGAACATGGACAAAGCTCCAAAGGCAGTGGTGTCTCCATATTCATAAAGGATATGTACACCTCCAGACAAGCAGCCCAGCATAACGCACCTGAGATGCTTCAGGTGTAACATTGGGTAAGATGGCGATTCAGGTCGTAGCCTGCTGTAGGTCCCCAACTGTGTCCCAAGACTCTCACTCCACTTTCCTAAACACTCTGGAAACTATTAGGGTCCAACCCAACACTCGTACTAGGTGACTTCAACTACCCCTCCCATCAACTGGGAAAACTACTCGTGCACCAATACACTGGCGCAACACTTCCTGGAATTCATCAATTCCAATGCCTTGGACCAACTCATTCTTAACCCCACTAGAGGAAGCAACATCCTTGACCTGGTTATTAACATGGACAACCATTGCTCTACACCAATAATCAATTCATCCCTGGTTACATCCAACCACAAACTAATCACCATGGAAATCCACATCTCACCCACACACACCCTACCCCCACCCCCAAAGATAATCATGAAAAACTTCTACACAGCTGACTTTGGGCTCCTAAAAACAGAGGTGGCCAACTTCATGGCACCCAGGTCAATGGAAAATAAATGCATGACTGCAGAGTCATACACCACCACAATGTATGAACACATACGTATATGCATGGAACTAGCCATACCCAACACAACAAAGATGCTCTCCTCCAAAAAGAGGAAGCCAATCTGGTGGTTCCCTGCCAATAATCAACTCTACAACAGAAGGAAGAAACTGTTGCAAAAATGGTAAAGTCCCAAGACCAGAAAAACTCCCTTATTAGTCTCAACAAAAAGTTGAGATTCCCTCATCAAAACCTCTAAAGCCAGCTATGAAAGCAGAATTGCAGCAGACACTAAAAACCATAAAGTCTTCTATAGTTGTAATCAAGAATCTCCATGGCAATACCCACATTTGCTCTAACTTACTGCACAATGGTACCTCCTATACTGAGCCAACAGATACTGCCAACATACCAGCTGACAGATTCAGTGCCAACTTTACCCCTCTCCCCCCAAAGGACCAATCACAACACCAAAGGAATGCAAGGCACCCAGCATTACTGCAGCACAGGTTAAAGCTGTATTGTCAAAGGCCAAGAATACAGCTTCCACAGGACCCAACAATATCCCTGGATGTGTTCTACATGAACTACAAAGTGAACTAGCACCACATGTGTGTGCCCTGTTCAATCATAGCCTTACCTCAGGCTTTGTCCCTACCAAATGGCTCACTGTTACAGTCATCCCTCTGCATAAAGGGGGAGCGACTAGAGACCCTGGGAATCATCGCCCCATTAACTTCACAAGTCTGATAAGTAAGGCTATGAACCACATCATCACAGACCTAATTAACAGCGATATAGAGAATCTACAAATTCTAGATCCTACTCAATTTGGTTTTGTGAAATGTAGATCATGCCTGCTCAACCTGCTTGACTTCTTTGACTCAGTCACCAGAGCTGTGGATGAGGGAAAGCAGTTCAGAGTCTACCTCGATCTGGTCAAGGCCTTTGATACAATTCCCCACTCAGGAATTATTGATAAACTCACCAAACTAGGCATCAACCCCTACATCACTAGGTGGGTTGCAAATTGGCTCACAGATTGAACCCACACAGTGTGAAAGTAGTGGGCTCCCAAGTCAGACGTCTGACCAGTCACTGGTGCAGTCCCAAAGAGATCAGTCCTGGGTCCTCTCCTGTTTGGCATCTACTTCTCAGAAGTCTAGGCGAACACGGAGGGACTCTGGATGACCAAGTTCACAGACGACTGCAAGATGGGAGCCATTATTAACTCCCCAAGTGATGTAGACATCCTACAGAAAGGCCTCATTGAGACCAATGACTTGTGTTGAAACCACGGCCTTACACTTAATGCCAAAAAAATGAGTAGTCATCCCCTTTGGGAAAAACTCAGTTCCCACTAATTACCACATCGATGGAGCCCACTGAACACTGAAGATGTTATAACAAATATTGGGACACAGGTTGTCAGCAACTTCTCCTTCGACCACCACATTGCTACTGTGGTCAGAAAGTCCTTCTATGTGGCCCATCTCATTACAAAGGGTTTTGCATCCAGGAAGAAAGAGGTCATCTCTCTCTATTCTTCCCTCATTAGGCCAATCATAGAGTGTAATGCCCCATTTGGCATGTACATCACTAGAGGCATGCAACAGCTAGAAAAAACACAAAAGTACTTCACAAAGAGGATCCTAGGCCTTAAACACATGTCCTGCATGGGCAGACTAAATAAACTCCAGCTATTCTCTCTCTCATATCATCTACTAAAGAGGCAATCTCTGCTTGGCTTACAAAGCCATGTCTGACCCAGCTCTGCTAGAAATGCTGCATCTAAAGAAATCCCAATCCCTCCACACCACACGCTCCAGAGACCTCAACCTCATTACCACAATCCACAGAACATGCTGGAGGGACAGTTTCATAACCCAGAGACTGCCCATGCTCTGGAATAGACTTCCCATACATGTCAAGCAGAGTACCTCACTGGCCCTCTTCAAGAGAAATCTTGACGAGTGGATGGGAAATGGAAAGTTCACCCCAGGGAATCACTCTAGTGGCTCTACTTGATAGAGGCACTGGGATCGGACGTCGGGCAGCACAATGCCAAGGCACTTCTATGGGCTAGGCTTGTAAAGGCTCCAGAGCCATTAGCCTAGTACATACCTATGAACTTGTATAGGTATTTTATATACCGTACATACATTTTATATATATATATCTATATATCTATATATCTATATATCTATATATATATATATACACACACACACACACACACACACACACACACACACACACACACACATAAATATATATACACACACACATAAATACACACACACACACACATAAATATATATATCTCTCTCACATATATATTTATATATATATATATATATATTTATATATATATATATATACACACACACACACACACACACACACACACACACACATAAATATACACACACATAAATATACACACACACAAATATATATATATATATATATATATATATATATATATATATATATATATACACACACACACACAAATAAATATACACACACACACAAATAAATATACACACACAAATAAATATACACACACACCTCACACACATATAGCTCAGTGTATGCATTACGCATACACAGATACGTGCACACATACATGTGCATAAGCGTGTGTGTGTGTGTGTATACACATGTATTATATTACATATACACAGGGGTTTTCAAACAACCTTTTGAATCAACAACTGAAAAAAAGCCATTACAGCTGCTCATGATTACAAAAAAATCAGGGAATATACCCTTTCCCACTGTAGTGGGATCTCTTAGTTGGTATATATAAATTACTAGGACAGTGTGGGGGTGCAGGGAGGGTTTCCCAACTCCTCTCTCCCAGAAAAAAAGAATTGTGTGTGTATATTATATATAATTTGTGATTCAGTTTGTAGTGTACTCAAATATTTGTGGTTCAAACTCTTGGCGCTATGATAGGTGTTCAAAGTTTTGATACTTCGAACAATCGGTGAAACTTGTGTGTTGTTATTCAAATGTCTGAAATATGAATAAGTCTTACATTAAATTTGATAACTGCTTTCATTTCTGCACAATTACAGTTAATCCTTTTTTTTTTAAGCCTTTTTCAGTTATTGTTTTTGTTCTGGATTTTTTTCAGAAATAGTAAAGCATTTCACTTAAATTCTCTCTCATTAACTATGCAGTCTCAGTCATATCAGACATCCCTTTTGCAGGACAAAACCAGAAGCATAAAGAATTTGAACAGCAAGTTCACAAGTGCAAAAGATGAAGCGGGAGGGATTCAATCTCCTAAATATTTAGATTTCCAATTCAAAACACCATATCCACTACATCTTACTGTAATCATAAATAGGATAGGTTTCCATTAGTACTCCTAGAAGAGGATGTGAACAAATGCCCCTGCATCCACCAATAAAATGACATTGTAGGGACAATTGTGCCAACTTGATTCTGCTTTTCAGCCAAGCCTACTTCCCTCAATGCATTTGTCCACATAATATGAAAATCATACTGCCTTTTCCACTTCTTTCAGCATCTTCACAACTGACTCAGAATGGCAGCATGACAAACTGAATTTAATCTCACTGACTCCACTATCCTTTTTATAGTTACAACTTCCTACACAAAAAGTTTAGTGTTTTGTCCTTGTCAGATAAAAACAGAAGACAAATCAGCTGCTTTTGTAAAGTCTTAAATTTCTACTTGTTTTCAGTCAACAAAAATAGCCAAATTAGACGCTTCTGTAAGTTCTACAAATGTCTTGGTTGAGGGTATTCACTTATCATACACTCGTTGCAGCTACAGATGTCATACTTCTATTCTCATGGGCCTTTGCTGCCCCCTCATTTGTGAGCAACAACTATAAAAAAAAGTGCTGTCAGAGGCCATATAAGAGATCAGATGCAGAGACAAAATCTCAAAAGAAAATTATGCAAGATTCTAAGGAAAACAAAAAACAGTATGCAGAGACACTTCAGAACCAAATGCAGACAGCAAACACTATGCATACAAACTTTAGAATCAACTGCTGACAGGAAACAGTACTTAAGTCATACATTCTTCATACATCACCGGCAATTGACATTTTCATGCAGAATTCCTTTAATGGCAATTCTTTCTCTGGGGAATCCATCAAACTGTAGGGATATTGTGACATGCACTTTTGACTGCTAATGCTCTTAGCTGACTTACAGTGATATGGAAACTTTGGACAACAGTAGATTTGGAATTTCAAACAGCATTATACTGGCAACCGTGCAGAAAATTTTATGACATGAATGTAGATAGTCTTCCACTCCAACCAATGCCAGAAATGGAAGCAAGGCATAAGCAGCGACAGTCACCAATAAGCTTCCAGGAAGATAAACCTCACCCCTCCCCAATTAGTCTTACCTTGGTTGCATCACCCCTCCCCATTTAGTCTTACCTTGGTTGTAATTAACTAAAGACATTCTTCATTTGCTCACAAAAGAAAAAGATTTGGGAAATAAAGAGTGGGGAGGCGAGAGATTACAAATTCCTACCTGCAGCACTCTCTCTCCAGATATACCGTGTGCATCAGTGAGTGAGTTTGTGAGTGATGTGCTGCAGCAGCAGAAGACCTGCACAGCCAGATCCGCTACCTGCAGTTCCATACAATGGAGAATGTCCATGTACGTAAAGATTTTGCACAATTTTTCCAAATTTACTAATGGGTTTTGCAACCCCCCCCCAATGCACCAACAGATGGAAAAATGGCTCAAGTCTGTGTGCAATGGTGGTGGTTGGGGGGATGCATTCCCTTAACTTATGCAACTAACTCAGGAGAAAATCCTGGAGAAGTAAATCGAGAATTTCAGTGTGCTGCTTTTTTAGTAAAGGGATACTTAATGATGCATTTCAGTTAAATCAATTTCGGAGACTGCTGTGCTGCAAAATATCTGCATCAGTCCTTTCCTTTAAAGCCTCACTGAACACCATCCTACAGATACTACTACCTCTTCAGGACCTTTTGCTGATGTCACTCACTACCTAGTCTCCAAATACCTCAACAAATTGACATACATTTTACATCATACTCTAATGAACACCCCCATATGAACTTCCGCTTTCTTTTGAATATGCAAGAAACTATTTCATTGCCACTTTCTAGAAGTCCTCATCTACCTAGTGCCTATTGGATGGCATTCAGACCCCTAGGATCACATCAGAAAATAAGATGCAGCTGTGGCTAGAGACAACCAGAACCAATGTCATGACAGCAAAAAGCAAAAAAGAAACCATCCTAAATGATTTAGTCAGTGTCATACCAACTGCTTACCTGGCAGATTAAAATAACCCAATCCCTTTCCCCTACAAAGCAGAGGAGGAAAAATTTGTGTCCATTTTCACAACGCATCAAACTGCACACAAACCACTTCCTTCACAGCCAATAACTTTGGTACCATGAATTGTAGTCTCTAGTGTCCAAGTTGAGCTGTTTGTTTGAATAGTAAATTATACTAATATCTGCACTCCTTCCATAAAATTCAAGACCACTGTGTGAGACTAAGGGACCTATGTACCAAAGAATAAACTCCAGCACAGTGTGGTCCAGAACAAATTTTATTGACAGACACACCAGATCTCCATTTTAAAACTGGCTGCTAGAAAGAAAGGGAAAAAAATCTGGACACCATCAGTAGCAATCCGTTTGCATGGTATGTCTCTGCTGAACTCAATACCTACTGACCCTGTGTGCACACTTCCATGTTTTGCATGGCATAAGCATAGATTATTGCAAAAATCACAGATTTCAATCAGATCATGGAACAGACTGCTTCCCATGTCATATACAGACTACACATGCACCAACCAAAACAAAACTGCTGGTACACTGCAACACTACTTGTGGACCAAGGGAAGTCTATACTTTACAAGTTATGGAACTTTGTGATGTCCATTCACTTCCTATTTCAGGATGTGTGTCAATTGCAGAAACTCACCAAGAGAGCTACACATAAATCTAATCTTCATTCTGCTGTCGCAGAACCAAAGGAGTGCACTAGGCTGCTCCCTATAGTCAGATATAAAATGTGGGTTACTAGACTGCCTTAAAATATTCACAATCCTCCCTCTACTTTCTGTTCTAGGTGGTTCTTACTTAGATTACCAAATCTCTGAGCTACTCCAACTACCCAGTTCTGCCTCATATATACATTAAATTTACCAGTCTCACCATCCCTACTCATACCACTTAAAGGCTCCTTGCAATTCTTAAACCCTATTCTACCCACTTTTATATACACGGCTCCATTTCTGACAGTCCTACCTCCAACTCATTTCCTTCACCTGGCTGATCCTTTCATAAAGTCTGCTGTATATTACATGAGTTGATCCAGTGTTCTGTTTTGTTTTTACTATGCCAAATAGATGTGCTATATGTGTAGCTGCTATTAGTCTGACATTCATCCCCTACTCTTACTAAATTTTCAATGCACACATTTTGGAGACTTACACTTGCTTGCAAAACGTATATCCGCGGTGGTGCAGCTGTAGCAATGTTGCCTCACAGCAAGAGGTTCTCCCGTTAGATTCTCGGCTGGAGTGCGGGAAGTGCCTTCTGTGTGAAGTCTGCATGTCCTCCCCGCGGTAGACTGGTGTTCCGAAAGACATGCGTGAATGGGCGTGCCTTCATTGAAGGCTGGGCTTCGAGCTGGCAACTCTGCACAGTAAACACCTACTGCCAATCATTAGCGGACCGGAGTTCCGCTGTGGTAACCCCTAACCGGGAAAAGCTGAAAGACAAACAATTTTTTTGCAAAACGACAAGTTTATTGCTCACACAATTGCCAACATTTCTGCACACACCAAGATCGAACTTGCGTCAGAGGTAGCTATACAGAATGCAAACTACACAGGTGCTCTCATATTTGCTTAAGCATGAAATTATTATTTTCATTTCTGGTAAGTGGTTAAAGTTGCTAGTGTGTAAATACTGGGTGTCTGCTGGCATTCCAAGGATTGTAACTGCAATCTTAAGAAAGGCGAGGCGAACCATGCAAATTCAGGGAAAGTACAGTTGTGTAAAATCTTACCAGAACAGTACATTTCCTTCTCTTCACTGTTGCACTATTCATTAAGGTAGGGATCCCCTGCCCAGGGTACCCTACGTCCAGCCAGTATACAATAGCTTTAGGTTGTAATGGGGACATCGTACATCTCACGTATGCTTCCTGATCATGGCGTAGGGCATAAAGGTAATGCATGGACACACCTTCCTGAGCACTGATAATTGCCAGGAGGAACAGTCTTAGGAGTACAAAAAGAAACCTTTGCTGCCAGAACTAAAAAGGTGGAGGAGGGAGGGAATGAATACTGCAACATTTAAGGGAAGGACATCTATTTATGGTAAGATTTTACACAACTGTACTATGTCCTTCCATATCACTGTTGTAGTATTCATTACACTAGGCAGTGCACTGTTGTAGTATTCATTACACTAGGCAGTGCACAAAAGCTCAAGAGGAAACATGGGAGGAAGAAGGTATAGCAGAGCCCTCAAAGCCATGCAGGACAGTCCTGGCAAATACAGCTCTAGCCCTGGAAACCATATCAAACTTGTAATGTTTGGTAAAATTATGCAGAGAATTCTAAGTAGCTGCCTCAGTGATAGAGTGGGTATCCAATCCTTTGGGGGAGGTGGGGCACCACAAGAAGACGCCAGAGCCCCGGTAAAATGAACTTTAGCAGAAGGGAGGCTTGTCCGAGGAAAACAAAAGGAAATGGCCTTAGAAACCCAAGAAAGTGTTTATAAAACAGGCAAACCTAAAGACCTAGGACGAAAACAAAAAGTTGCTCAGATTTATGAATGGCCTTAGTTTTATCCAAATTAATATCAGCGTTATCTATGCAAATCCAAAGTACGAATAACCTTCTCATTAGCAGACTGCGAAGGGAAAAAAAAAGTGGGCAAATGAAACATACCAATTAAAAAGAACTCAATCACCTCATAAACAAAGGGTTATTACGGAGAGAAACAATGTCCCTACGTAAACTGAAAAAGGAAGTACAGACATTGAGGGCCTGAAACTCGGACACCCTTCTAGCTGAAGTAAGGGCCAAAAGAACAACACTTTTCAGAGTACAATGGTGTAAGGAAGCTGGAGCTGCAGGTTTAAAATGGAGCCTGGGTCAATTTAAGAACAAAATTAAAGGTCCCAGGAAGGAGGAATAGGCTTCCTGGGAAGCTAATATGAAGGATGTCTCTAAGGAAATGTTTAACCTCCAATCCAGAAGCCAAAGGAATTAAAGGCAGACAAGCAGAAATAGCTGAAAAGTGGGCTTTAACTGAACAGTATGCCAATCCAACATTAACCAATTTACACAAATGAGAGAATCAAAAGGAACTTTCACAAAACGTGGATCCAAGTTATGAGCAAGATACCAAACAGAAAATCTTTTCCATTTGGACAAATAAGATGTACTGGTAGTGGATTTCCTGACCTCCTGCAGCACTCAAAGCACCTTAGATGTAATAGAGAATGAAAGGCTTGAAGGGCCAAAAGAGCCCTCATCTCCGATGTTGATATGGTCCTTCTGAAGAGACCCAAGGCCCTGACCGTTCAGGGGGCCAAAAGCTCCCCACCCCTTGTTTGAAGCATCTGAAAATGGTTCGAGAGACAGTACTGGAGGCTGAGAATGAAGTCCTGGGTTGAAAGAGTTTATGAATTCATCACTGAAGCTCTTGAGGCATGGAAGACGAAAACCCAAAAGGATAAGAATGCTGAAGCCAGACTGACTTTAGGAAACATTGTAGCATTCTGATAAAGCCTGGCTAGAGAGAAAGTACAGTTGTGTACACTTACCATAAATGTAGATGTTAAGAGTGTATTCACTGTTGCAGTCATTACATTTGGGTTATCCTGCTGGCAGTTTGCCCTCAGTCGGCCTGAATTCCAAAGTCTTGGGTCCTAAGTCGGTTGTGGTCGCCCCATCCCGGACGTCAGGGGTATAAAAGATGCAGGCGACGCCATTTTCTTCAGTTTTTCTTGCCCCAGATGTCAGGTGCCCCCAAAAGGGTATGCTAAATATATATGTAAATAACACATACATGCACCAAAATAAACTTTACCTTCATCTATAAGCAAATACACCACATAGGTTGTATAGATCAGAGAAGTTAAGTTCCAGCAAAAACAAGGGGGGTGGTGGGTGGGTAACCTGGACTGCAACAGTGAATACACTCGAACATCTACATTTATGGTAAGTGTACACAACTGTAATATATGTTTTGTGTTTCACTGTTGCAGTCATTACATTTGGGTAGATTCCCAAAGCGATGAATGGGAGGATGGAACTAAATAGCATTAAGAGTGGCTATGAGGCCCTGCAGCACTGCAGTGGCAAAGCCTGCCCTGGATTTAGAGTATACTGGCAGATTGTAATGTTTTGTAAAGGTATACACTGAACTCCAAGTAGCAGCCTCTAAGATGTCTTTGGTTGGTACTCCCCTGAGAAAGGCTGCAGAAGTGGCTGCAGCTCTGGTTGAATGTGGCCTAATGTCCTTAGGCACTGGTTTGCCATGCTGAGAATAACAGAAACGAATGCAGTGACCTATCCACTTTGAAATAGTCTTTCCTTGTGATCCTGCAGCATATGCCGCTAGTAATTGTTCTTTCAGAAATCTTTAGTTTTATCCAAGGAGAATCTAAGTTGTCTGTGTACGTCCAAAGAATGCAGAATTTTCTCCCCCTTGTTCTGTGGATTTGGATAAAAACTTGGCAAATGAATAGTTTGGTTAAGGGCTACACTGGATACCACCTTAGGCATAAATGTAGGGTTTGTCCTCAGAGACCCTGTCTGGATAAAAAATGATAAAGGGTTCCACAGCCATGAGAGCCTGTAGCTCTGACACTCTTCTTGCAGAAGTTATTGCTAGGAGCAGAGCTGTTTTCCAAGATAAAAACTTTATATCAGCAGTAGCAGCTGGCTCAAAAGGAGGCAAGGTGAGTTTTTTCAAGACATAATTGAGGTCCCATACAGGTATTGGTGTTCTCCTTGGAGGCCTTAAATTTTTGGCTCCTCTGAGGTACTGCCTTAATAAAGGATGAGAAAAGAGTGGTGGCTCTGTATTGTAATGAGTCGAAATGGCAGAGGCATGGATTTTAATTGATGAAAAAGATAGGCCTTTGTCCAGCATCTCAGTTAAGTATTGCAAAATCTGAGGAATATTTGGTACAGCTGTATCAGTTTCTTGAGCTTGGTTCCAAGCACAAAATCTCTTCCATTTTCCAGCATAGGATTTTCTAGTACTAGGCCTTCTGGCTTCTAAAATGACATCCATCACAGCTTTACTGAGGTATGCGCTTTGTATGGCTATATTATCTGCCATGCTACCAGGTTTAGGGTCCTGAGTTGGCTGTGCAGAATCTGACTGTTTTGTTGGGGCAGTAGAGGAGGTATTTGAGGTAAGGTCCAAGCTGGGCATTGAGACAAGTTCCTTAAGATTGGATACCAGTACTGGCGTGGCCAGTCTGGGGCAATCAGAATCATTTTTGGTTTGTCCTGTCTAACCTTTAGGAGTAACTTGGGGAGGAGAGGCAGTGGAGGAAAGGCATATACTGATAGGTTTGTCCAGTTGAAAGATAAGGCGTCCACTTCCCATGCTGGTCTGTGACAAGTCCTTGTGCAGAATCTTTTTAGTTGATTGTTGAGGGGAGGCACATAGATCTATGTCTAGGCGTCCCCAGTTCTTTGTTATTATGCTGAAGACTTGTGGATCCAGGTGCCACTCGTGGGGATCCAGGAGGTTTCTGCTTAGTCTGCCAGAGTATTTTCCTTTCCTGGCAGGAATTGTGCCTGCAGATGAACTTGGTAAGTCAATGCTGTGTCCCATAAAGCCATGGCTAGTCTGCAAAGGGGGTAAGAGTGGGTGCCCCCCCTGCTTGTTTATGTACCACATGACCGTGATGTTGTCTGTCTTTATCAGAAGTTGTCCCGGATGAATTAGGTCCTTGAAGGCTATCAGGGCATTTTGAACAGCTAGCATCTCCTTTTGATTGATATGTAGATGCATTTGGTTTGTGGACCAGGTGCCCTGAATGCCTCTTCCTGCCATGTGGGCCCCACAGGCATAATCTGATGCATTAGTCTTAAGGTTCTGTCTGGCTGGGGGTAGTGAAAATGACTGTCCCTTGTTTTGGTGACAAGCCTTTGCCCACCATCGAAACTCCTGTTGCATGCAGGGAATGAGAACAATCATGGTTTCCAGGCTGTGGCAATGTTGTGTCCAGACACTTTTTGGGGACCATTGAGGTTTCCTCATATGCAGGCTTGCATATAGAATCAGTAGGATGCAGGATGCCATGAAGCCCAAAGCCTGCAGAATTTTTCTTGGCAGATAACTGGGCCTTTGTTGCCATTTCCTTTAAATAGGTGGTCAGTTGCCTTTGTCTGGAGTGAGATAAGACATCTAAGCAGTTTTATTTAAGCTTGCACCCAGGAATATTATCTCTTGAGAGGGTACTAGTTTTGATTTCTTTTTGTTGACTGTGTACCCTAGGCATGTTAAAAGTCTTTTCACAAATGCCAGATGCTGTAGTAGAATGTCCTTGTTCTCTGCTTGAATGAGGCAGTCGTCCAAGTAACGATATATTTGTATTCCTCTGTCTGCAGAAAGCAATTACTGGAGCCAGGCACTTTGTGAAGACCCCGGGCGCAGTACATAAGCCAAAGGGCAGTGCAGAGAATTGGTAATGCTTTGAGCCAGCCTTGAATCTGAGGTATCTTCTGCATGACTGTCTGATTGGGACATGCAGGTATGCCTCTTTTAGGTATAAAGTCACGAGCCAAGCCTTGCTGCCCAGCATGGGCAGAAGCTGCTGCAAGGTCAACATCTTGAATTTGGGTATATCCAGGAAAGTGTTTAGAATAGATAGGCCCAGTATTGGTCTCCATGCTTTGTCCTTTCTGGGTACCAAGAACAGTCTTGAGTAAAATCCTTGTCCCTGCTCTTGCTGTGGCACTTGTTGAATAGCCCCCATGTGCATAAGAGATGCAACTTGTTTGAGCCTCTGTCCATTGATTTTTTGGCAGGTCTGGCCAACCGTTTGCCTTTGGCAGGGTATGGGAGTGAAACTTGTAGCCTTGTGACACTGTCTAGAACCCATTTGTCCTGGGTAATAATGTGCCAATTTAAAGAAAAAAAGTGCTAGTTTTCCCCGAGGGTGCTGCCAGAAGATAAGTGCTTGGTGCAGGCAGGGGGAAGTCATTGGGACTGTTTCCTGTATGGTTGTGATTTATCCTCTCCACTTTTGGAGGAAGAACCCATTGCTTAAACCTGTACGAGCCTTGTGGCTGGGATCTGCCTCTAGGGCGTCTGGATCTGCCCCTTTGAGGTCTGTCGGACACAGGAAAGGACAAATACTTTGTAGGCCAGTGTCTGCTAAACCTAGGAGGCTGTACCTGTAAGAAATCCTTGACCATATGCATAGATTTAGCTTTGTCCTCCATTTTCTTTAACATCTCTTCTGCCTTAACACCAAACAAGGTATCATGCTGTAATGGAGCATCTAATAATTTTGCTTGGACATGATCAGGCAGATTTTGTTCCTTTAACCAAGCATACCTCCTAATGACAGAACCCGTAACAGCGGCCCTGCAGGAGGCCTCTAGAGAATCAAACCCACATTGCAAAGTATGCTTTCCAACTTGTTCAGCTGCATGCAATAAATCCTGCATTTCTTTGTTTTCTGCACATTCAGAATTTATCAACATTTTCTGTTTAAGCAGTGTCATGATATATTGCTAATATTTGAGCATATGAAACTGGCAATTTAAGGCCCTTATAGCCAAGGTAGCAGATGTGTAAATCTTTTTTCCCCATCTGTCTAGTGCCATAGAATCTGTCAGAGGGGGTAGGGTTTTTTGCAGTGGAAGCCTTGACCCCCTTGGGACCCTGAGAAATAGTTTGGGTCTGCAGCAGGGTTTTTGAAAAGGAATTTATGAGAGTCAGGAACCCTGTAGTATCTGTCTGGCTTAACAAGAGCTGGAGGTAAGGAATCAGGGGTCAGACTAGACTCTGAAAACACATCTACAATGTCTAACACAGGTGGAATAGCTAGAGGCCTGTGTTGAGGTAGTAAAATGAAGTCTAAGCCTTTTCTTAGATTCTGAAAAATCTTGGCTCTCCCAGTGGAAATGCTCCCTCATGGTATGCAAGGTTTCCCTAAAAGAGTAGTCCTCAGGAGGAGAAGCTGAAAGGATAGATTCTTCAGCATCAGAATCCTCATAGGGAGGAAGAGAATATTCCTGATCAGAAGAGGAATCAGATGAAATGGAAACCTGATCTGAAGATTCATAGTCTGTCTCTTGCCTAGGCCTCTTATCAGGAGGGGGATGGGAACCCCTGACCAAGCTAATTAGGTCTTCAGCCATTTTGAGCATCTGTTTTTTGGGCATGGAGGCCTGTCCATGAGGCTGAACTTGTTTCTTTGTCTTTAAAGGTGCTTTAGTCTTTGCCTTTGAAGCTGTAGTCGTTTTTAATGTACAATTGTTTAGGTCTGTATACACCCTCAGAAGCCGATGTCTGCTCAGCGGCTCTGGACCCATCTGAGGGAACAGTCTCAAAGGCTCCAATACCAGAGCTTCCAGCAGCCTGGCTGACTCCACGTGGGTGTTGTTAGCGGCCTGAGACTCTAAGGTAGCGGCGGGCATCAGTGGCTGTGAAAGCGCCACAATGGGAACCGGAGACTGGCTTGGGAGAAGCCTCATCGGATTTGGACCTCGGATGCCTTTCTTTTTCTTTGTGTTTTTGTGAACTCCGGTAGTCATATGGCTATCAGACGACATTGTATAATTAAATCTTCGACCAAAATAGCTTAATGCAAAATCGTTCTGACGCTTAGTGCGTTGGTTAAATCTAGCACAAAACCGACAACTAGCTACGTCGCAGTCAGGGCCTAGGCAAGGAATACAGTAAGAATGAAAGTCCTTATGGAGGTATTTGCTTCCCAAAAGAAATACAATTATTAACTTTTTCTGACATCTGAGTGGAGCAAGAAAAAAAAAAAAGAAGTTTCCCCAACGGGGTACTTGGCTTTTAATGAAGACTTTGGATCTGAAATTCGAACACGAAAATCTCAGGAGTCTGCAGACAGGCACTTGCGAACTGCTTCAGGCACCGCACGGCAAGAAAGACTGAAGAAAATGGCATGGGCTGCATCCTTTGTACCCCTGACGACCTGACGTCAGGGAAGGGGTGGCAGCAACAGACGCAGGACCCAAGACTTTGAAATTCAGGCCGACTGAGGGCAACCTGCCAGCAGGAAAACCCAAATGTAATGACTGCAACAGTGAAACACGAAGAACATCATATGAATGGTGGAGACTATGTACCCCAATGTCCTTAAAAACTTCCTGACTGTAACTGAGACCAGTGGAAGAAGGAACTGAAAAAAATGCAATCAGAGTTAAAGCACTGGGAGGAGAAAGGAATGCCAGGCATATAAATGGTCTGCTGCCTGCATCTGAGAAAAACATGATCCTGAGGAGTCAAAGAATTTTTTGAAAATGACTGAATTCTAGGCTCTGCAAAAGGCAAACAGCACAGCGAAGATGCTGAAGCAAAATCTCAAGAGAAAGCCAGACAAGGAAAGATTTGTATTCCCTTCATCCTGCAAAAAGCAATCACAGAAGCGAGGTACTTAGTAAACGCCACTGGGGCAACAGAGAGGCTAAAGGGCAAAGCAGAGAACTGAAAATACAAGAAACAGACAAAATGTAAAAATCTCCTGAAAACAGGATGAAGAATATGGAGTGAAGCATCCTTGAGATCCAGACTAGAAAAAAAAAAAAAAAAAAAAAAAAAAAAGGGTTTGAAAGGACAGCATTCTAAAGGAAGAAACCTTTATGGGTCTATATTAAAAGACTGAAAGAGCAGAACTGCGAATACCTAAAGAGCGAAAAAAAAACAGAACCTCAAAGCGCCGTTTATCAGATCGCGGCACAGTGAAGATTGGAATATTTGCCCTTTCCTCACTGTAGTGCGATCTCGGAGTTGGAATATATATTTAGTGGTGGGTGAGGGGGGCACAGTCCCTGACAATAGCAAGTTCGAGTTTCCGTTTCTTTTGCTCTTTAGGCATTCGCAGTTTTGATTTTCCAGTCTTAATCTAGACCCATCTTTACAAAAGTGCTGAGCTGGGAAAGATCCAGAATGGGTCTCCACATGCCTTTTTTCCTTACAGCCATAAAGATTCTGGAATAAACCCCTTTTGAGCAGAAACTGCTTGGATGGTGCCTTGAGACAAAAGGCAAAAAACAAACCTATGGAAAAAAGGCAGCTGTTCCTGAGGAGGTTGAGAAGTGCCCTAAACAAAATAAAAAAAAATGGAGAAAGGGATTTCCAAACCAGATAATACCCCTGACAGTAATGGAAAGGACCCAATAATCCTAAATGATACTTAACCAATTGTGAAGAAACAAAAACAGGACAGAGGAACCTGGCTAAAGAGAGAGAAAGATAGAACCTGGCTTGTCTGGAAAAGGAGGGTTCCGAGTAGTAGAAATCAGAGTAAACTTAGAAGGAGCCCTTCTAGCACCCTTTTTTCCCTTGGTAGGAGGGAGAGACTACATACAAAGGCAGATGGTGAGGTAATTCCTCTGAAATGTGGGAAAAGGAGAAACAAAAGCAGGTTTTAATTCCTGCATAGCCTTACCCTTCCTCTGAAGGGACTTAAACTCAGCAGGCGCAGAACCAGAGAGAGATTTTTATTGTCAAAAGAAACATCCAGCAGCTTGGCTTTGTTAGCATCAGGAAGGGGCTGAAGGTGAAGCCAGGAATAATGCCTCAACACATAACCACTAGAAGAGACATCAACTGCATTATAAAACTACATTTAAAAAGGAATAGCAATCTACTTGAGAAGAGGACACTAACAAAAGAGAGGTCCACAGCCTACCCTCAGACTCCGGAAGGTCCTAAATAATTTGAAAATAAAAAAAGACAGAAGGGCCAAGATATACCTGGTCATATATGTTTGGTAATTTACATCCCAAAAGGCCAGAGTAGCAGCAGTGTACACCTTTTTACCCAATTTTTCCATGGTTATACTGTCCTTGCCACAAAGGAGCAGTTTAGTGGAAGGCAAAAAGCTTGGAAGGTTTGGCAGAAGAAATAGAAATAACAGAGGGACACTCCCCAAAGAAGAGGGAATCGGAGGAATAGGCCAAGGACTCTTCATCAACAGTTATCCCTCACTGGAAGAATCCTGCTCCCTGCGCATCTTAGGAGCAGTAGAGGACCAAGTAGGGGCAGGAACAGAGACTCCCTGATGAGGCTTCAAAGCCATAAGAGCATTACATAACCCATGTAAATTCCTGCCATTCACACTTTGGATCCTTAGAAGCAGCAGAAGTATGCTTTGCCTTCTACTTCTTCTTTATAGGGATGTCTGCCCTAAACATATTAGGGAGGTTCGAACCCCAGCGAACACCCAATCAACATACTGGTAATGTCCTCCCTAACAAGATCTATGGAACAAACCTCGGCCCCTTGGAAATAATCAGCCATGGTTTCCCCTGAACATCTGAAACAGATGGCTGCACAGCCTCAGAGGATATGCAAGCCAGATCTATGCCAACATCTGAAGTGGTTGAGGCAGAGGAATCCGGACAAACCATGTGATCCTCTGGGCTTTCACTTGTTGCAAGAGACATCTGAGGGAGGCAGTACAGCAGCAGAATTTGACCCAACTGTTTTGGTCTTCTTGGCAGTCTGCTCACCCTTGGGCCAGGATGATTTCACCATCGTACCCTGCACCAACAATTTAAGATTTTGGTTTGCCAGATAGATAAGGAGGAAAGACAACCACGAATAGTTTTAGGGTCAAATGTCCGACGAGCAGGGCAGGACATATGGTCCTAAGAAGCAACCAAGCAAAAACATTGCCGTTGATGGTCCCGATTGGGAATCGGCCTCCCACACTGGCATTTTTCCTTTCTGGATAACATGCAATTGTACAACCAAAAGTAAAGGCAATGATAAAAAGTAAAAACCATTTGAGGCACTTGCTTAAATGGCTTGGTAACCAGCAGACAAAGGAGCATTTAAGCCAACAATTGAAGATGGTGTTCGAACTGGCAGCAAAGTTTGAGGAAGGTACGTCTGTACATCACCTTTATGCCCTATGCTGTGAGTGGGCAACATGTGTGTGACGTACAATGTCCTTTTTACAACCCAAGGCTTTGATATACTGGCCAGACAACCCTTGGCAGAGGGCCACTAATGTAATGAATACTGTAACAGTGACATGGAAGGATATCTTAGGAGACTGCAGGACATCCAAAGAGTCCTCCCTACACCAGTGTGTAACAATCACAGAGAAAACAAGGTGGGGGGCAAAGACCCCCTTCCAAAAAACACTAAACATTTTACTTCGTGTTTTAGACAACAGTATAACTCCAAATTATTACAGACATTTCATGTAAGAGAGACATTAACAACTGCACATAAATTTAATTATAGATTAGATTTATATAAATTAAACGAAACCATTATAGTATAAAGGACACTTGCCCAT
This sequence comes from Protopterus annectens, assembly GCF_019279795.1. Classification (NCBI taxonomy): domain Eukaryota; kingdom Metazoa; phylum Chordata; order Ceratodontiformes; family Protopteridae; genus Protopterus; species Protopterus annectens. The sequence continues at coordinate 569,729,192 of NC_056743.1, forward strand.
TTAGTAGCTGTTGAAAATTGAGCATTTGAACAAGTGTATTAGTGGGTTTGCCAAATAAAGCTTCTAATTAGTGATTATAAATTCAAAGAAATGGAAGGGAGGGAAAGAACCTGACAGATCAGAAAATGTCAACACTGAAGTTAAGACGCAAGGCATCAAGCATGTTCACAAACAATTGTATGCAACTACCAAATTTTATATTAGAACTATGGAAGTGGGGTGACTAGCAGTGTCACAAAACCATGTATACGGCTGGGAGATACAAAAACTATTCAGGTATTGCTGAATACTGGTTGTCGGACATAGGATTCCTAGTGAACAGTAACAGTATGAACGTTATGTTATGGTGAAGATTACACTGGCATCTTTTCTGGAGATATGCAGGAGCAGATTAATTTAATTTGATAACTGGCTTGAAAATACAAATAAAACGGAGGTAAGCGCTTTCACGATTACTATCACATCCATCAAACCATAAAAGTCACATAAAACAACAATTCTATTTATAGAACAAATCTTACTCTCAAAATGCAATCAGCCTAGCAAAATCACTAAGACTGCAGCAGCCCAGGACTGTACAGAACATCCTGGTTGTAATGGGATGTTGATTTTGATTGGTTCTTGTTTTATTATCTGTACAGCCGATTAAAGTCTGTTGTTTTACTCAGCTGTGTTTCAGCGTTTGCCTACATTTTGGGTTTTCGTGTGGTGTTTTTGCAGGCTCACCATTAATTCTCAGGGGAAACATTTCCTTTTGCCTCTCACTTGCAAGTTTTAGTTGCATTTTAAACGAGTTCACATTCTGAACGGATTTCAGTGGCTGTGGAATGTGGTTCCATGGTTTGACTATAAACACCTGTAGTATTACATGATTTGGTTATAGTCATTAGTGATTTTTTTATCTAGCATGTAAAATTCTATTGTCGGAGAGGTGTTGCATTAAATTGTCAAGGTCTGGGCAATTTTCCGGCTTATAAAGAAGTCTGTGGATTGTCGTTGGCTGGGAAAGAGCTGGGTGATATGGTAGTTCTAACCAGTTTAAAAATTCCCCAAATGCTACACAGTGGCACGTTCTACAGTTAGGGTTTAAAGGAAATTTGGTTATTTCATTAAAACGTTGCTCAGGCTTGGACAGTTGTGAGACTAAGTTTAATAAATATTGGGGCAGCATAGTGGAGAGATGGCAGTAAGAAAGTATTTGCTACCCTACCTAGTTTTTGAGGAGTGTTTTAGCCACATGATTCGTGGTGGTGAAACAGGTCATCTACAATGACAACCAGTAATTTTTTATGATTTACTTGTTTCATCGTGGTGTTGCTGGTAGAGGTGATCGTGAATAATGTGTTTTGGGGGTAAAGAAGTTTTTTTTAGAATTTAAAGTAGTAGTTATGAACTATTTAGCCATGTCTCAATCAATAAGAAGGGAATTTTGTGTACGATCTTGGATTTAGAGAGTTTTGACAGAGCAGATTTGGGTCAAGTCATCAGCATATTGAACCACGATAGCATTTTTTGTAGCAGTGTCAAGGTCACTGATGAATATGTTGAAAAGTGTAGGAGTACTGTTTCTGATTGAACAGAAACAATATGGAGATACAATGAGCTGAAGACAACACTGGTACTTATTCTGGAGATAAACACAAAATAGTTTTACTGGCAAAAAGGTGAAGAAATCATACTCCATTTCACTGCTTGTGCTCTGAGAGGTGGCTAGGAAACCATTGCTGTGAAGATTAAAGACAGCCCTAAAGATAAGAATTTACTGAAGAATATGACGGAAGACATTAAAGCTTTTAAGTCTAGGATGATGGTGGAGACTAGGGTTATGACATTTCTGTAGGTGTTAACTGTATTAAAAAAAAAAAAATTCAGGAAAGCAGTAGCTGTACTGTGACCAAGACAGAAGCCATGTTGGGTTGAAAACAGAAACTGGTTATGTATTAAGACAGAAGTTATAAGTATTTTTTTCTAATTGCGGATTTAAAATGGTAATTGGCCTACAAACTGAAAGATGTATATTAATTCTGCTGGTTTGTGTTGGTACAATGAAGACTTTTTTTCCAGAGTGACAGGAAACTATTTTTAGATATGGATCATTTATCAGAACTGAGACTGGATGAATATGTAATAACCCCAGCTGCTATTTTAAGATAGTTAAACAGAAAGATTGTCAAGGGCAGTTCATAGGTTCAGGTTCATACTAGGCTATCTGCCCTAGGGCATTTATAAGCCTAGCCAGAGTGTGTTTGGCTTTCGCCATCCATTTTAAAATTAATTAATTTTGCTATGCCCTTTTTCGAGGTTAGTATACTGTGCCTCTGTCTAACAGTGACACAGAAGTGATACCAGGGTAAACCTACAATCTCCCATCCACTCAAGATTCCTCTTGGAGAGTCAATGAGGGACTCTGCCCAACCTGGACTGGGATTTTATTCCAGAGTGAAGGGAGCCTCTGGGTTATGAATCTGTCCCTCCAGCATGTCCTATTTATTTCAGTGCTGAGGTTCAAGTCTCTCGAGCGCGTAGCTCGATGGGATTTGGATTTTCTGAGGTGCAGCATGTCCATTAATTCCAGGTTGGACATGGCTTTATACGTCAGGCAAATATCGCCTCTGAGCGGGCTGTATGCCACTGAGTAGAGCTGGAGTTTCTTTAACCGGGCAGCATATGGCATCTGTTTGAGCCTTTTGATCCTCTTGGTGAGGTACTTTTGTTGTCTTTCCAGTTGCTGCAGGTGTCTGGTAAGGTACATCCTAAAAGGGGCATTGTACTCAATTATGGGCCTGATGAGGGATGAGTAAAGAGGTAAGATGACCTCCCCTGATCTAGATGTGAATCCCTTCATGATTAGGTGGGCTATATAAAATGTTTTTCTAACCACTTTGGCCACGTGGTTGTCAAATGAGAGATTGGTATCAACTTGGATCCCCAGGTCCCTAATTACTTCTTCTGTACTTAATGGATTACCACCTATGTGGTAATTTGTGGGCACTGTTTTTGCCAAAGGGAATGACTATACACTTTTTGGCATTTAGCTTGAGGCCATGGCTCTGGCACCAGTTGTCTGTTTCTATGAGGCCCTTTTGGAGGATGCTTGTGTCAGCTGGAGAGTAGATTATGGCACCCAGTTTGCAGTCATCTGCGAACTTGGTCAGCCACAGTCCTTCAGTGCTGGCCTGTACCTCAAGAGAAATATATACCGAACAAGAGAGGTCCCACGACTGAGCCTTGTGGGACGCCACTTGTAACTGGTTTGGAGTCTGACATGGCTCCAGCAATTCTAACCATGTGGGTTCTGTCCTTGAGCCAGTTTGCAACCCATCTAGTGACATAGGGGTTTATATTTAAGCTGGTGAGCTTATCTATAATGCCCGAGTGGGGTATTGTATCAATGGCTTTTGCGAGGTCCAGGTAGGCTGTGTGGACCACCTTCCCCTAGTCAATGGCCTTGGTGACTGTTTCAAAGAAATCGACCAGGTTTAAGAGGCAGGATCTGCCCTTAAAGCCGAACTGGGTAGGATCCAGTGTCTGTAGGTCCCCAATATCTTTATTTATGAGGTCCATGATGATACTTTCCATAGCTTTGCAGACCAAGTTAATCAGGCTTATGGGGTGATAGTTTCCAGGATCCGTTGAGGCACCACCTTTGTGGAGAGGGACCACTGTTGCTGTACGCCACTCTATGGGTACATATCCTGTAGTAAGGCTGAGATAGTTTTATGTTTGGGTTTAGCTCTTCTTGGAGTTCATGTAAGACGCAGCCCGGGACACCGTCTGGTCCCATTGATGCTGTGTTTTTTGCTTTGGAGAGGGCGGCTCTTACCTGAGCATCTGAGATGTCAGGGGGGCAGCACTCTGCTGGGATAGATATTTGCCCTTTTGGTGGGGATGGGAGGGGGGGGTTTGCGCTGAACCTGTCAGCTAGGATGTTGGCAATGTCTGTGGGTTCGGTGTATTTTTGTCATTTTGGACTAATTCTGAGCATATCTGGGAATTCCCACCCAGGTTCCTAACATAACTAAAGAAAGCCTTGTGATTATCCTTAGTGTCCTGTGCAAGTTCTCTCTTGAAGTTGGCCTTAGACGATTTTATGAGTGCCTGTAGTTTTTTGCCAATACTGATCAGAGATGCCTTCCCTTTTTAGGATTTTGCTCTCTCATGTAGTAGCTTCCTCCAGTTTTGAGGAGTGTGAAATTTGCTTTAGAGAAGTTTTTCACTGTGGTTTTCTGGGCAGGGGGTAGGGTCGGGATGTGAATATCCAGTGAGATTAGCTTATGGTCTGATCTTACCAGTGAGGGATACACTTCTGGTCTGGAGCATAGAGTCCCCCATGTTGGTGATGATCAGGTCCAGTATGTTTTCCCCTCTTGTGGGAGGGGTAACAAGTTGTTCCATAGCATTTGAGTTTATAAATTCTAGGAACCTTTGGGCTAGGGTGTTTGAGCTAGAGTAATGCTCCCAGTCTATGTTTGGGTAGTTGAAGTCGCCCAATATAATGGTGTTTGGAGAGACCTTCATATTTTCCAGTGTTCTCAGAAAGGCCGCATGGGGTTCCTGGGTTTGGGAGGGTGGTCTGTAGCAGGCTATAAACTGGAAGGCAGTTTTACCCACTGTTAGTTGCACATGGATAGTCTCTGATGCTTCGTGCTGTGCCACCAACCTGGAGGTGTAGGTATCTTTGACAAATATTTATACTCCCCCTCCTTTTCTGGTTTGGTCCAAGTTTTGGGGCTGAAAAGCATTGTATGAGGTATAACCTGGTAGTGCTGGGGTAGTGCTGGGGTGCTCTCGGGAGCCTTGAACCAGGTTTCTGTTACTGCACAGATATCGATGTTCTCCATGCTGAGAGTTTCGAGTGCGTGCATCTTGAGGTTTAGACTTCTGGCGTTGAGTAGCATTACTCACTCAGTTTCTTGTCCCTTGTGATACCTATGGAGGTGGGTTTGTCTTTTGGGCCTTGCCTAAAAAAGGCACTATGGGGGTAGCAAGAGCCTTTGCCAATATCCGAAAGCCCAGGGGTGACAGGTGCAAGCCGTCCCTAGCGAAGCATCGTGGCTTGTCAAGCATGTCATCCCAGGCTGACAGGCATTGGATCCCCTTTGAATGACACCAATACTTAAGCCAATTGTTGAAATTGATCATCTTGTCTTCATATTGTGGCATCATTCTTGGTGAGGGTAAGATGCTACTCAAGGTCAGGGTCATACCAGCCTGGGCTACATGCTCAGAGAGCTCCTGTATGTCTCTTTTCATGTAGTCCAGGGAGGTACGTCTCAGGTCATTCACACCAGCATGGAGAAAGACTGAGAGTCATATTTGTACTTGCCTTGGAGTGACCCGAGTGCTTGTGTTATGTGGCGGATCCTAGTGCCTGACAGGCAGCTCACCGTGACCTTCTTGTTCAGCCTGGTGAGCGGGACGCCAGTGTGCCTAAAGATAGAGTCACCTATTACAAGTGTATCAGGTGTGTTGTTTAGCCTTAAAGGGCTGTGACTGTTCGGCACACTAGCTTTGTGAGCTATGTGTTGCACGTGTTTTGTTTTGGGGTAGTGGTTGCTTGGGTGTCTGCTTTGGAGGTCTCTGCTGCTTAGGCAGATTTTTATTTACAGCCACCGAGTATGTTTTTGTGTGTTTATGAGTTTGGTTTGCTGTCGTGGTAGGTCTGTGTGAGACTGGAATTGTAGTGAGTGTGGTTTCCTTCTCCTCCTGACTGGTTATGCCAGTACGGAGTTGAGAGAGCTGAGAGTTGTAGTAGGCTTTAATTTTTTTTAATGGTACCTTTAGAAACTGGTTGAAAGAATGAATGTTGAAGGTGGTTATTTGTTGGGGGAAATCGGTTTCAAATCACCTGGTTGGTTAAAGACAGTACTGCGTATATAGTGGGTAATAGGTTGGTGGCTATGGTATCATTTTCCATTGCGTGTGTTGTGTTAGCTGTGTAAATGTCCTGGACTTAACAGTTTACTGACTGAGGCCCAAAACAGGAGATTACTACTACATGTGCTTTGATTGGCCAAGTAATAGGTTTTCTTATCCTTGGTATCAAGTTGTATTTGGTACATTTCTTAGTGGTCTCTATGCTAGTAAAGGAGCAGCTCTGTTGTACGTTCACAGCTTCCAGACTATAGCCCTTTGTTTCTAAAGGTGTTTAATTGCTAAGGCTAGCCATGCAGCACGGCTGGCTTTCTAAAACACAACAGCCACCCTCAGAACAAAGTAAAATATTACTTAACTCAGAGACATCATCATCCATGATGACAGTCTTCAATTACTCCCAGTTAGAGATGTAATATATTAACAAGCAAGTCTTCATGAATAAGTAGCAAGATTTCTTACCAGGTTGTAATGATTTATTCCAGTGAGTACAAAATGTCTACCCTGCACTACAGACATCGGTTGACAAAGCTGATATCAGATGAATTTTGCATGAAATGAGCTCTCCGATCAAAAAATTGGTGGCTTACATTTTAACAGGGCCACATTATCCAAGATGTTATCTCTACCTGAAGGAAGCATTATGTCAGCGAGCATTATGTATCCCCCTCACCACTGAGGATTAAATGAGGTAAAGAATACATTCTGTGAAAAGTGCACTAATAAGCAAGACAACCACCACCATATCATGCAAAGGAAACTATACTACAGAAATGCACTAGAATCATCGGACTGCAGTGTTCTTGGATGGTGAAGCTCACACAGTCAACAATGTGCAGTTCAGAACACTGACAAGTGTTGCACTGGTTATTAGCACAAGAACACTCGTCTATCTCCCCATTTAACTGAATAAACTACTTGAAACTTCAACAAGTTGTCCGAGGGAGAGAGGCACAGACACCTACATCTGCTAACTAAAGTGACTATCTGAATTAATCCTTTGTACTCTTTAGTCCTGTTGTACTCTGGGTCACAGATGGGATACCAGACCTGACTCGAGCTTTCTGGATTACCCTAACAAAGGAGGGATAAGTATAACTTCAACTGTTCAACCTTCATCTGTCAGTTGTCTCCATACTTTTTAAACAGCATGCCAATCTGTCAGAAACTTCTGGTAAAATAGCATCTCATGGCTTGGTCTCAACACTTCACATGCGAGAAAAGTTCTAACAGTTCTTCCTGTGACAGGGCAACTATAAACATACATATGTTAACACTGAAGCAATCCGTTCCCAAAAACTACAAAACTGATATAAACATGAATGGGATCGATATTCAAAATGTGTCTAAAAACTGCTTTTGGGATTTCACATATAAACATGGACGAGAAGTTAAAGTGCAACAAAGTTGGTATAAATGCAGGTTTGACATGACAAATCATCATCATAAATTATCAGAAAACGTTGCCCCAAAACAGGACCATGTACTGCTCTATAATGTCGATTTGCAGTCAGCAGTGCTCCGATTTGTTTATTTCCTTCTTTTACAACAGATCTGAAATCAGGATAAGGCTTTAATCCACACTTCAAATTCCCATTAGGCTTCCGATACAAAGCCAATGGGCAGGTATAGAAACAGGTCATGCGCATGCCTTCTTAAAAATGTGGTCAAAAATATTCATCGGGGCTGTATGCAACTACAGGGGCAGGCTGAAATCATCATTGTGTAACAAAGATAGTTTCATTTAAGCCATTTATTCTCCAACTGACCATTGGATCTAGTTCAGGATTATGAGAGTCACAACCTATCCTGGCATTCAATGGGTGCAGGCAATTAAACGTTAGACAGGCTTCTTAGGAATATGGACATGCCAATGCATAATGTAATACTGATATGGGGAAATGGTTAATGGTACAGTTTGAATCCCCTTGTGTACTACAATGATTAGGCATTTCAAATTTCTGGAAGGAAGCCATAACCTTCAAGGTAGTGGTAGCTTCTGTTAGTTATATACACTAATGAAACTGACAGAAATTGTTAGAGGGTTTACCTGCTTCAACAGCCCCTCAACAATTTATCTTCCCTAAAAGCTTCTTAATAAAAAATCACCAAACTGCTTAAAGCCAAAAGAAGAGGAAGGCTTCCAAAAGCAGAAGACAGAACACAAAAAGAAACAGGTGAAAAAAACATTCCACCACCTCTGTAATGGCCTTTAAGAGAGAAACATCCTCTCCACAAAACATAGCACAGTGGAAGTTGGAAAACCCTGCTGGAAAGTAAATTTTCACAAGTATGACAGAGCTACCATAGACATGCCTACAAGCTACAGTAGGAAAAGGATACAAGGGGGTAACCACTGCTCTGCTAAGAACTACACCAGCTCATATTTACATATATATTTCACACACACTACATATTTACAGGATATTACTTCATTTTCAGACTTTACGCAAAATTTGCCTTTTCTATATTTTTAATGCTTACCTCCACACACTTTTATAATTAACCATAATCTGATTTTTTTAGTATTAGTGACCCATTTCCTATTAAACACAATTTCATTAATTAATTCACTCCATATCACCCAAATTAGATAATATATTTCATCTAATTCGGTCTTCAAATTATTGCCCATGTTTTCATAATATCTGTATTCAATAGTCTAGTTTTATATCTTCATTGATATTTTCAGAAAAAATTGCTATACATAAAATTTTTTCTATAGTTTTTTAACAACCAACAGTTCCATTTCTTGCACTCCATAATACAAGCATATTTATTTTTATAAAGCATATTTGTTTTAATGGATAATTTCTTTAGGTCCAATCACCAAAAAAAAAAAATTTGGCATTCTGCATTATATCGACACCACTAATTTCTTTAACTGCTTTAATCTTTACTCTGGGGTGTTTTCCCATGGATTAACATATTTACTCATAATATACCACATCTTTTTATCTTTTTCTATTTCAATTTTTATTAACCACATTAAATGAAAAATAGAGAATTGTCAACAAAAGAAATTGTTTCTTGTATTTCAACAAAATTTCATAGATTTATACTTCAATATGTTTCTCACCAATTCATTTTTTTATTTACCCATTTAAATTGATATATATCCCCTTATATAGATATGCTGAGTTTATCATACCTAATCCTCCTTCCTTGTTCATGTGTGAAACACCCCTTTTAAACAGGATTTAGTCTTGATAGCTATATAAAAGGAAAAATATTTGCTGTTCCTCTTCCTACTTCATTTTGCTGCTTGTGCTTAGGAGTTAAACTGCATTTAGTTTGCCCTATTTATTACTGCTTGTTGGTAGCCTCATTAAATTGATGACAGTATTCTACTGAATTGGTTGCTTTATTTGTGCTGTCTTTTACTGTTGTGATTGTGAGCTACTGTTTTAAAGCAATCTATTGATTATAATTATTTCATTGCCATCTACTGCAATTCATTACCGTTTAACTGCATTTTGTTGCTGTTTAACTGTATTTTTTCATAATGCAAGTTCTGTTCTTTTGACTACAAGTTATCATCTGTGCTTCATTGAGAGTTCTTTTTACTGTGTTCTTAACCTTAAGATTGAGTAGCATAATATAGACACCGGTCTGCTGCATCCACAGCTTCAGTTGCATGGTTTTTAACCCTTTTTGAGGTAGCCTAGCTTCAAATCTTCCCTTAGTAGCACTTGTGTCATCACCTAGTAGTACTACTCTTAGACCTTACCAACTTTACCCTCTTAGCTGTTTCTGGCCTTTCTTATTCAGTTTCTGACCAACATGAATGGACAATTTCCTACAATTTTTCCTGCCAGTCTGGTTGATATGGGCATCCTGAGACAGTGTAGCAACTGCCTCATGTACACGGACAACCCTCTACCACCACCACCTAGGAACACATTTGTGAGAGATACAATTACATCAAGCATCTAGTGTCATTGTTCCATTCCCCACAAACCAGTATATTTGTAACCAAGGTTGGCAACATGAACACCACACCTCAACCACCACCTACACACAACACATCCCCACATATGCGGAGGTCCCCTACAAAAGCATGCCCAAACAAAAGAGACCTCATTGGCATAAATACACGCGAAAGTACAGTTTTGTACCTACCATAAATGTAGATGTTCGAGGATCCACATTGCTGCAGTCCTAACTATTGGGTAGTCCGGCTGTGTCGTCGGGCCCCGAATACCATATGATATGGACGCCGTCAAAATGCGCATTACGCCAGTACGCCAGGGTACTAAAGGGCTGCATGACCGATGATCATATCCCTCAGTCTTTTTCTTTCCCCCAGATGTCAGAAGACCCTAAAAGACAAGGCCAATACCCAAAACTCCAAACATACTGCACCAAAAAATATGTACAATATATACAAAAAGTACAGAAATATAACCTCACTACACAACCACCCCTAAACACAGAGGGGAAGGAGGAGGGAGGATTTGATTGCACGTGATCCACATCATTACATTTTAGCATTACATACTGTACTGTTCTTCTTTCTGTCACATTGCTGCAGTCCTAACTATTGGGTAGAATCCCAAAGCAGAGGTAGGTAGGAGGCTGGCAAATCATAAGGAAACAGGAGCTGACAACATGCCTTGCAAAATAGCTGTGGCAAAACCAGCCCTAGACTTAGAGTAGAGAGGAAGGTGATAATGTTTAGAGAAAGTATGCACTGAACTCCAAGTAGCTGCCTCCAAAATATGCTTAGTTGCCACCACCCTTAGAAATGCTGTTGCAGTGGCAGTAGGCATACTGGAATGAGGCCTGATCCCAGCTGGAATCTCCTTTGCCAGATGGGAATAACAAAATGCAATGCAAAAACCCAGAATCTAAGTTTCTCCAACACAAAATTGAGATCCCAAGCAGGAGTAGGAGCTCTCGGGGGGGGCTTATATTCTTAGCCCCTAATTGCTTGCTGCTTGAACAAGATCTGAAAACAATGGTGGATCACAATCATAGTGAGCTGAAATTGCTGCAGCATTAATCTTAATGGAAGAGAAAGACAAACCTTTGTCCAATAACTCAGTAAGATATTGAAGAGCCACACTCAAATTAGGCTCAGAAATCTCCAAATTGTTTGCTGCACTCCAAAATAAAAATCTCTTCCATTTTTCTGCATAATCTTCCTTGTACTAGGTCTTCTGGCTTCCATAATCACATTTAAAACTTGTTGAGGAAGTTGAGACCTGCTGTGTTTCAAAACAGAATATGCCAGGCTGTTAGATGAAGAGAGTGGAGCTTGACATTGAGCAGGTGACCGTCCCTCTGAGACAACAGGTGTGGAATCAAAGGTAAAGGCCATGGAGGCTTCCTTACCAGACTCCTCAGTAATGGGTACCAGTGTTGCCGAGGCCAATCTGGAGCTATTAAAATCATCCTTGGCTTGTCTTGTCTGACCTTTAGGAGCACCCTTGGGAGAAGAGGCAGAGGTGGAAAGGCATACACATGAAGATTTTTCCAACTGAAAGAAAGAGCATCCACTTTCCAAGCTGTGTGATGAAACCTCTTTGTGCAAAACTTTGGCAGCTGGTGGTTTAGTGGAGAAGCGAACAGATCTATGTCTGGAGTTCCCCATGACACTGTCAATTTTGAAATACATGAAGATCCAGTTTCCACTGTGGGGATCCATGGTTTGTCTGCTTAACACATCTGCTAAGGAGTTCTGTGCTCCTGGCAGAAACCTTGCCTGAAGAGTTAGTTGCAAGCTGCAGTCTCCCATAAAATCATTGCTTGCCTGCACAACGGGTAAGAATGTGTTCCCCCTTGTTTGCTGATGTACCACATGACAGTTGTGTTGTCTGTTAGAATCAACACCTGCCCTGGAAGAAGTAACTTCTTGAAAGCCATTAATGCAAACTGGACTGCTAACATCTCTTTCATGTTGATATGTAGATGCTGTAGTCTGGCAGGCCACTTGTCTTGTATCCACTTTCCATTTAGATGAGCTCCCCAAGCAATGTCTGAGGCATCTGTCGTTAGAATCTGACTGCCCTCTGGCCGGGTCACAGAGAGTCCCTTGTTTAGGTGACATTCCTGAGCCCACCACAAAAATTCCTTTTGAATGCAAGGTATTATTTGAATGACAGTGTCCAAATCCTGGCAGTGCTGTGTCCATACATTTTTGAGATACCATTGCAGCTTCCTCATATGCAGTTTGGCATTGGGAAGCACCAGAATACAAGATGCCATGAACCCTAAGGCTTGAAGGACTGTCCTTGCAGTCAGCCCGGACTGAAGAGATAGGTGATGAAAGTAACTGGAAAGATTCTTTTGTTTGTCGGGGTCGGGGTAAAAAGGCCATCTGGGCTGCTGTATTCAGTCTCACACCCAGAAAGCACATGTCTTGAGAGGGTACTAGACTGGACTTTATTTCGCTCACAGAATACCCTAGGCATCTTAGCACTGCTATCACATATTCCAAATGCTGTAAAGGTCTTCCTTTTCTTGAGCCAGAATCAGGCAGTCGTCCAAGTAAGGATAGATTTGAATTCCTTTTAGTCTGAAGTAAGCTATCACTGGAGCCAGAACCTTTGTGAATACTCTGGGCAGTAGATAAGCCAAAGGGCAATGCAGAGAACTGATAATGAGAATTTCCAGCTCGAAAACGCAGATACTTCCTGCAACTTAGTCTGATAGGCACATGAAGGTAAGCTTCCTTGAGATCTAAAGTTACCATCCAGTGATCTTTGCCCAGCAGAGGTAAAAGCTGTTGTAACGTCAACATTTTGAACTTGGGAATGTCCAGATAAGTGTTGAGGATAGACAAATCCAAAATTGGTCTCCACGTGTTCCCCTTCTTCGGTACTAGGACAACGAGATAAAAATAAAAGCTAGGCTTTCTGGCACAGGAACTGGCTGAATGGCCCCTATTTGGAGCAACAGAGAAATTTGCTTGTGAGCCTCTTGTCTTAGTAGAGGAGGAATGTCTGGCATGCCTTTGAAAGGAGGCAAGGTATGGAAATAAAACCTGTAACCGTGGTGAATGATATCCAGAACCCATCTGTCTTGGGTAATTAAATCCCAATTTTCTTTGAAAGAGACAGCCTTCCTCCCAAAGGTGCTGCCAGGCGAGAATGTACTGGCAGCTGAAAAGGCAGGTCATTGGGTCTGTTCTGAAAGGAGACTGACCCTGCCCTCACCAGAAGCCTGAGCAGGTGAACTCCCTGTTCTAGGCCTAAAAGAACCTTGAGCTCTGCCCCTACCCACGCTAGACCTACCCCTAGACTGGGAATCATAAGCAGGATATGTCCATCCCTTAGTAGGCCAATTTCTACTAAACTTTGGAGGCTGCACCTGCAAAATCCTTAACAGTTTGCATAGACTTAGCCTTGTCCTCCATTTTCTTTAAAACTGCTTCCACAGGCGAACCAAACAACACATCAGACTGTAAAGGAGCATCCAAAATCCTTGTCTTAACATGCTCAGCTAAATTCTGATCTCTCAACCAGGCGTGCCTCTGAAAGAGAACAGAACCAGTGGCAGCCACCCTCGGGGAGGCCTGCACAGCATCAAAACCACACTGCAAGGAATGCTTACCCACCTGTTCAGACACATGAACTAAATCCTGCAACTCTTTACTCAATACCTTCAGCCAAAGCATCCACCTTAGACTTCAATTGTGAAAGGAGATAATTCTGATATTTTAACATGTGAAACTGACAATTCAACGCCCTCATGGCTAAAGTGGAAGAAGTATACACTTTCTTTCCCCATCTATCCAAAGCCCTTGCCTCTTTATCAGGAGGAACAGGATTTTTAACAATAGAAGCCTTCACACCTTTAGGCCCCTGAGAGACAGTTTCGGGTCAGCCCTAGGACTCTTAAAAGATACTTATGAGCCTCAGGCACCCTATAGTACCTATCCGGTTTAACTGGGGCAGGAGGCAAGGAATCAGGATTCAGGGAAGCCTCTGCAAAACATCTTCTACCACATTCAGAACAGGAGGTATAGCTAAAGGCCTATGCTGGGGTAAAACAAGAATTCCCTAAGCCTCTTCCTGGAATCAGAGAAATCTTGACCTTCCCATTTAAAATGCTCCCTCATGGAATGCAGAGTCTCTGAAAATGAAAAATCCTCAGGAGGCTAAAGCTGAAGGAGTAGAATCATCCACATCAGAATCAGAATAAGGAGGATACTCCTGCAAGTCTTCAGCCGAAGACTCAAAGCCTCGAACATTGCTCAAAACTCTCAAACTCAGGTTCCACCCTAGGCCTCTTATCAGGAGGGGCATAGAACCTCTAATCATAGTAATCAAATCCTCTGCCATTTTTAGCATATGCTTCTTAGGCAAAGACCCTGACACTCGGAGAAACCCCACTGAAGCTAAACTAGGCCTGCCTCTTAAAGAAGCCTTGGAAACATAAGGAGGCCCTAACCACCTTAGGAAGAGAGGGAAGAACAGCCACCTGAGAAGCCCCTTCAGCCTGGCCTACTTCCTGAGAGGACACATCCTGTAACAGTAAAGTCTCTCCCTGGGACTCCAAAGAAACTCCTGGCAAAACCTCCGGCTCCACTGAGCCTTCTAAAGAACCGGCGTCCGGGACTGTCGGTTCCTCCACTCTAGGCTTTGCTGCTTTGTCCTTGCTCTTTTTGGCGAAGCGCGGGGCGGGCATCGGCGCGCATTTTATTATTACAACCCAAAAAAACTAACCCCTGGTCTAACCTTCTCTTAATAGTGCGTTTGTTAAATCTAGCACAAGAGCGCATCCAAACAACCGTGCTCAGGCCCTAAACAAGGTATACACAAAGTATGGTAATCCCTATGAGGTATCTGTTTCCCACAAGAAATACAGTTATTCACTTTTTCTGACATCCGGTTAAATACTGAGGCAAGAAAAACCAAAATATTCCCCAACGGGTATTAGCCAACTTTGATTCGGTCTGAAACTCTGACTTCAGAAACTTTCAGAGCAAACTGCTTCTGCATCGGACCATGCGGCAAAAGACTGAGGATATGGCGTCGGTCATGCGCATAGTACCCTGGACGGCGCGTCACGCCAGTCTACGCGCCTTTGACCGCGCCGTCAGCCATATACTTTGGTATTCGGGCCGACTGGACAGCGGACTACCCAATAGTTAGGACTGCAGCAATGTGGAATGAAGAACATCTCCACTGCCCACCACACCACACAGTCCACACACCTGTTTCACAGCCACTAAGGCCTAAACATAAACCCAACGTATTAGTCATAAGAGACTCCATGGGGAGATACACAGATGTGCCCCTCACCAGGGTGGATAAGGAGAAAGTCAGTTAGTTGTTTGCAGAGTATTACAATCCGCCATATCACCAATGCACTCAAGTCTCTCAGGCAGTTTTATGACTGTCATAGTCCATGTTGGAGTGAATGACTTGACACATACCTCCCTGGACTGTGACAGACATGATTGAGCTCACTGAATGTATGTCTCAGGTAGGTATGTTCCCAGCCTTAAGCAGGATTCTACCATCACCCAGAATGATGCCTCAATGCAAACAGAAAATGATTGACTAACAATTGGCTTAGTTTCTGCTGTCATTCCAAGGGTATCCAGTATCAGATAGCTGGGATGACATAACTGACAAACCACGAAGTTCAGCCAGAGATGGCTTGCATCTAACTCCCTTGGACTTAGAGCTCCTGGCAAAGGCTCTTGCCTGCCCCATAGTGCTTTTTTTTTTTTTAAAGAGAAAAAACGCTACTCAGGAATCACGAACCAGAATTATTACATCCAAAACCACATTCGTTTAAGCGCTTTCATTCACTTTGGTAAGGAACTTCTTCAGAAACTAAGTAAAACCAAAAGGAAACAATGCTTGATTTTTATACTTATTGTATTAGTTTTAACAATGGTATATTTCACTTCAAGAAAAAAAGGGGGCGTGTTTTCGGTGCCATTTTTAAAATAGTTGTATTTAAGTATAGTTTCTTTTTCGTTTTACTCAGTTTCTGAAGTTGTTCCTTACCAAAGTGACCGAACGCGCTTAAAATGATGATGATTCTGGTTCGTGATTCCTGAGTAGCAGGGGTTTTTTTGTTTTATAGTATGCAGTTAGGCCGCCGTTTTGTTTATACTGCCTTTTTTAGTCAATGTCATGTGGTCAAAACTACCAATATGAAAATTTCATCAAAATGTAACATGCCGCTAAATGTTGGGAGCATAAAAATGAAACTGCACCCACTGCAAGCATTCTTAAACACTGAAAAATCCTGACATTTGTGGAGTCACAGCAACCTGGTTCAAAGCTGCAGACAGTACACTAGCAATACCAGGTTACTCATCCTATCGTTCATCCCAGGTACAGATAACTGACAAGACCCCAATTCAAATCATAGCTAGCTATAGGCCTACAACTTTGACACAAGATGCTCACTCCTCCTATCAGGACCTCTTAGAATATATCGATATTCAACCCTTTACCCTGATCCTGGGCGACTAACTATCCAACCATAGATTGGAAAAAATACTCACGCCAAAACACAAATGCCCAGAGATTCCTTGATTTCGGAAAGCAAATGCCTTGGACTAGTTTCTTGACACCCCTACAAAAGAGGTGAAAATATCTTGGACTTGGTATTAACCAACATGAGTAACCACTGCAGCATCCCTACAGTGTCTTTATCCCTGGTAAGATGCAACCACAAAGCAGTCACTTTCGAAGTCACCATTTCCCCTAAACCCCCCCAGCTAGGGTTAAAAAAAAAAACCCACACACCTTCCCTCAGGGGGTTGTAATCAGCTTTGGAGAAGGTATAAAAAGTTTCACAGCCCCCTCCATAGGAACTGGCAAATATATCCAAACCTACACCAAAGTACTATATGAGCCTTTACATAGCTGCATGGAATCAGGAATAAGACAGGACAAAATCATCCTACTGAAGGAAGAGTAAACCTGTCTGGTGGACATCTACAAAAAATAAACTCTATAAACGGAAATAATTGTTGTCCAGGACCAAGACGGAGCAGATGCCTAAATGGAAGCAATCTCTCCTTAGCGGGAATAAATAATAGCACTATTGAAATCCTCCAAAGCAAACTTCCAAACTGGTCACATTTACTAAAGACAGTCATAACCCCTTCTTCACATATGTCCACAATCTCAAGGGAAGCACCCAGATATGCTCAGAACTGGTGGTCAAGGACACCATATACACAAACACTGTAGATATAGCCAACCTGCTGGCAGACTGGTTAAGTAAAAACTTCACTCCTCTGCCCCCCCCCCCAATCAGTAAACTAGGACTTCCTCAGTACCTGCCCCTTCCCTGATCTCTAGGGTGCAAGTCATCACTACCCTCACAAAGGCAAAAAATACAGCCTCCATGGTACCCGATAACATCCCAGGCTGCATCCTACATTAACTCAGGCAGGAACTTGCAGCACCATTAGACACCCTATTCAAGTACTAGCTTTGTCCCAGCAGAGTGGAGGACAGCCACTGTCATCCTTTTGCACAAAGGTGGAGCATCCACTGATCCAGAAAATTATAGACCCATCAGCATAACTAGCCTGAACTGCAAGGCCATGGCGCGGATCATGGACCTCATTAACAAGGACATTGGCAACCTCAAGACACCCAATCCCACACAGTTTGGTTTTGTAGAGGGGAGGTCATGCCTGTTTAATTTGGTTGACTTCTTTGAGACAGACAGTCACCAAAGCAATAGACAAGGGAAAGACAGCACACCACCTACCTTGACCTGGCCAAAGCCTTCAATACTAAACCCAGTCAGGTATATTAGATAAACTCTCAACTAGGCATCAATCCACGTATTACTAGATGGGTAGCAAACTGGCTCATTGACAGAAACCACCTAATCAAAAAGAGGGGAAGCCACCTCAAGTAGGAGACCCATAACAAGCGGTGTACCCCAGGGATCGGTGTTAGGGCCTCTGCTGTTTAGGATATACTTTTCAGAGGTGCAGGCTAAATCTAGTGGGCTATGGCAAGTTTGTAGATGACTGCAAGCTAGTTGCAGTCATCAATTCCCCTACTGATGTGAACATCCTCCAAGAGGGGTCTCACCCAAACAAAATGACTGGTGCCAGAAACATGGCCTCAAACTGAAAGCCAAAAAATGCATCATCCCTTTTGAGGAGAGAGAGTGACGTCCCCACAAATTATCGCATTGAAAATAAGGTCCTAAGCACGTAATCAGTCGTGAGGGACTTTGACACCCAGGTTGATAGCAAACTGACTTTTGACCACCACATTGCCTCCATTGTACAGAAAGCTTTCTACATGGCCCACCTCATTAGTAAGGGTGTCTCATCTAGGGACAATTAATAACATCCCTGTATTCTTCCCTTATAAGACCCATTATTGAGCACAATGCCCCTTTCGGCATGTACTTCACAAAGTACATGCAACAGCTGGAGAGACCACAGAGGTTTCTCACCCACAGAATCCAGGGCCTCAAACATCTACCCTACACAGATAGGCTAAAAGCCCTGTCCCTCTATTCAGTCTCCTACAGACTCCTCAGAGGTGACCTCTGTCTGGCATACAAAGCACTTAGACCCCACCCTGAGGGGACTGCTGCATATCCGCAAGTCAAGCTCCACTCTAGTAACCTGTATGCGCGACCTCAACCTGTTCTGCGAGAATAGGACTTGTTGGTGGAACAGATTTGTGTCCCAGAGACTCCCCCTTTAGTGGAATATCCTCAGTCTCCACGTAAAGCAGAGTACCTCATTAACCCTTAAGCGCAAACCTGGATAACTGGATGGGGAACAGAAAATACACCCCTGAGATTCCACCTGTGTCCCTGCTGGACAGTGGCATAGGGTGCAGACTTGTTGGAACATGGGCTGTGTCCCTGCTGGACAGTGGCATAGGGTGCAGACTTGTTGGAACATGGGCTAAATTCTTAGCTAGGCTTGTAAGGGCCAATAGTTAGTAATTTCCTACGATCATGTCCTCTAGGAATTATAACACTGGACAAAATATGCTATTGTTCCTAATAACACTGAATTAAAATCACACTTTTCTTCTATGCTAATCTGTACATTGTCCATAATATACAAACATTTTATTTATTATCAATTTCCATCCCTTGATAGTTATGTCAAATGTTATCCCTAAACAGCTATTTCCATCATAAAAAATTATATACCTGCAATTTTTATTTTGTTACCAAATCCTTCACTATCATGCTTTTTTCCTTCAAACCATTAACTAAATAAATAACTACTCCTCTCTTCCACTCTACTATTAGTAGTTATATCATCAGAATTATACATCGTAACAGGAATTTCAACTTGCTTGAATTTCATAATTTTCATTCATTTTCTGACTCCCCTCCTCAGCTACTCTATTCATTACTAAAATACTTCCATGTATCTGACATGGCTTAGTGGTAAATGACTTTGGCTATGGTGTTTTGAGACCTGGGTTTGAGCCTTATAAAAAAGGCTGCTTAATTTGGGAAGGTAGCCTAATGGTTAAGGTGCTTGCCTTACAAACACAAGGTGCAGGGTTTGAGTCTCAAGGGATAATTGGCTAAGCTTAAAATGGCTCGCAAGGGCAGTTAGCTTAGTACTAATCTATGAACCTCTAATAATTCATGCTGCACTGAATCAAATGCCGTATCAAGATCACCTACCATAAGTTTTAAATCTATAAATTTCTCACTTTAAGTAATAATTCTTGACATTTTTGGATCTATATGAATTTGTCAAACACTCATTCCAGCGAAGAGCCGTTCATTGAACATTCACTTCAGTGAACATTTTTCTGATGGAAGGGAGTTAGTTGGACAGCATTAGGAAAGCTGCACTTTTCCCCCACCGTAGTGCAATCTTGGAGATGGTGTGTGTACATATATATATATATATATATATATATATATATATATATATATATATATATACACATATATATATATATATATATATATATATATATACACACACACACACACACACACACACACACACACACCTATCTATATCCACACACACACACACCTATCTATATATATCTACATACACACATATATATATATATATATATATATATATATATATATATATATATATATATATATATACACACACACACACACACACACACAGGGTGTGGGGGTGCATCCCCCATACTGGGGGTGTGTAGACCCCCTCCACCTTGGTGGGTTTGATATAATGTAGTTTGCGTTCCAATCGGTGCGGGGGACAAGTAATTCCCTTACCTTTGTAAAACTATTGCTGAAAGTGAACACATTCGATGAAGGTCCATTCACTGCAATTAGTACAGACAGGCCCCACTTTTTCCAGTCTGTATTACATCTTTCAAATCTCTTTTGTATTATTACTTGCATAAATATCTTGTATAGTTTTTATTTAGACATCTTTCTAGATTTTTATAAAATTTCAAACCCAATACAGATTCTAGATTTAACTAGTCAAATGCTTCTAATTCATACAATGTAATCTATTTCCAAGTTCTGTTATTTTGCTCATACTTGCCATTTGATTTTTTTTTTTTTGCTGAACATCTCTTCTATAAGACATACAATTTCCATAATTTGTTGCAGACTTTTTTATATTAACTTCTTTATCTTTAATTTCTCTCAGTATGCCACTGTCCTCCCTTACTACCATAAGGTGAAACTTTTCTCCCTTGTAACAAACATGTTTTATGCAATAAGTATCTAATTTGTTTCTAATTTTCTCATAATTTTAAATTATAAATCGTTCCTTTTTATAATAATTTATATTACTGTTTTACAAGTTATTCATTGCATCTGTATAGATTTTATTATTTTTTTCTGTTTTTCTCTTTTCCTTCCTTTATTTTTCCTGGATAAATATCTTTAGATTTTCTTTTAAAAGCAATCCACCATTCCAACCAGTTGACAAAAATCTTTCATAGGAACACGATCCTGCCATAACTGGTTAAAACCTTTCTTTCCCTTTTCATTCCATTTCAATTGTCTTTTCCTAACCTTATATATTCCGTATTGTAATACATTTACAACTACATTGCCAAATTATCTGAAAAACCTGTTATAGTAGTGTCTTCTTGCGTTTTACATATTCCCTTTGATATTGAGAGTCTAAAGTTTTTATAGTATTCTTTCTTTAAGTACATATTCTTTTATTCAATATATAGTTAATGTTCCACATAATATTACTTCCATCATGTTTGACATTATTTCCTCTTGTCAGTTCAAATATGGATATAATAATTATAGGAGATTTCAACACGTAATCCATTATTTTTTTAAATAAATTCCCCCTTTCCTTGCTAGTTAAAAAGGCACATAGAGCAATGATTCTGTATACTGTTTCTTGCCATCTAAATCTACAATAGCTGTTCTTCCCATTTTAACCAGTGTGATGTACACAATTTTTACTACTCTTCTGCACAGAATTACTACTTATTCACTATACTCCATAATTTGTGTCTGCAGTATTTCTTCCTGTGTCAAAATACACAAGTCTTCCAAAATAATTTTGTCATATTACCCCATTCCAAAATGGATATCCTTCTAGTAATACGTTTCATACTATAAACATTCCCATACAGAATTTTTTAAATTATTCCTCTCTCTAATTCTTAACCAAAAAAAAAAAAATTAGTGTTACCTGTAGGGTCCATGGGTGTCAGTAATGTTCTCTGGAAAAAGAGTACTTAACCTGAAGTTAACCTATCTTCTTGTTATTCCAGTCTGCGTTTGTAATGGTCCTGAGCCAATGGTGCCTTATGAAGCAAGTTTCGATCAAGGTCATAAGCTGGATATCAATAAAATCACGAAGACTGGAGAAGGTTCAGTGCAGTAACATCCTTTTATTCAAGTTAGCTTAGGTAGATGAGCACTTTGAGCCAAAAACACAATCTGATCCGTTTTAAACTTGTGAGCAGTGGGCGTGTGTATGTAAGCATCACCTCCTGGTTGTATCTAGTGCCTGGGCGAGCCAAGAGGTTGTGGCTCTAAACACAATACAATAAACCACACCTACTTAGTTAATTCTGGTGCTGTAACAAAAACATGAAAAAAACAGAATAGCTAAATATTAGAATAAGTCATTTAAAAAGTATTTCAGAGCTTAAAGAGTGCAATAACCTCCCTTGTAAATCAGTCTAATGTAAGGTACGGCTAAGAAAGGCTAGCTGTCACTTTATTAAATATAGTCAACTTTTTTTTCCCTTAAACTGCTTGTTAAGTTACTTAATCTAATGTGGAGTGAATAGTGTAGAATGGTGTCAAAATTAGCAAGTGCTTTTGCTTCAAAGCGTCTTCAGATCTGCCCAACTACAATGCAGAGAAACTACATTAGAGGAAAAACCTTAGATAGTATGGTGGGGAATGCAAAGCTGTTTTTACAAGCCTAGTGATCTGTGTCATGGAGTTCAACGTCTGCTCATTCGTATTAACAGCTAAAAGATAAAACCAGTCTATAGTTGAGTGGACAACATACATTTGAGTAGTACTTGTGGGCCTGAGTAGACAGTTGCCATGGGTTACTGTCTATGAGGCGGGCCACGTGGATATTTTGTCCATATACATCACATTAGTTAGGAGTTTAGTGTGCATCTCAAAAGTCCATGCACAGTGGATATTTTTTTTTAAGAGGGTAGCGCAAACTTCAGCTGAGTGACCCACGTTGTCAGTTTAATAACAGTCAAGGTTACACCATAGGAGCTCCCTTCTCGCGCAGTTGTCAGGGCTCTACCAAAACCTCTGATGCTTCTATTGAAACAGTCAGCCTAATTGTTTTATTTCAGTTTTCTTTTTTAAAGACTTATCAAATTAAGTTTGAAAAATCTAAGGGGACCCCTTTTGGTTATCTAGCAGTTACTAACAGCTTAGCTCAGATACTGAACACGTAAATTAAAGTCAGGATAGTTTACAGCAAGGGAGAACACATGGCTTACATTACTGAATATGACCTAGGATGATATCAGATACCTTAATTCTGTTTGTTCCACAGTTTGCTGCGTGTTCAGGGATATGCACAAAGAGATCCAGCATTTAAATTATAATCCATTACCTTGCTGAAAGGATCCAATGTTGTCATGAGAATTATATTGGAAACCTATCTTAACAGACAGTGTGCCTGGCCCTTGCAATAATAAGCAGCCTAATCAGGAAAGCCTAAAACAAGAAAAAAACATGTGGCTTAAAACCTGGAGTTGGTAACTGGCATTTTTAGGCCTTGCTTTATCTAAAAATATTTAGACAGCGTTTGGGTTAGGAGGTTATGAACAATGTTTAATTCCATTAAATGTCTACTTAAAATTGTTAAATATATTATTAAAGATCTGAGGGGTAAATCATCTGCGACTATAGGGGGAGAAAAAAAAATAAAGTGATTGCATTTAAAAAAACGCCAGTAAATGTGGCTCTTGCTTTGGATTGAGAACGAAGCCAGGATTGTTTAAAGCGAGGGAGAAAATGGTTTACACCCCTGAAAAAGATGCAGGGCAATATTAGGTCCTAATATACCTTAATCTAGTAATATGGTGCACTTCCAGGGTCATGCTCGAAAGATCAAACTTGTCAGATTCATTATTTTGCTGGGGGGGGGGGGAATCCAGCATCTTCTTACCAACCTTAAACTGGGAACCAGCCTAGCTTAACAGTCCATGCGAGTGGCGCTGGTGATGATAAAGAGCCTAATTTGGAAAGCCTAATGCAAGCTAGAAATAAGTGGCTTAAAATCTGGAGTTGGTAATGGGCGTTATAAGGTGCCATTTGTACCTAAATCCGTTCCTTCCAATAAACTGCATTTTTTAGATCGCATTTGGGGGTTAGAAGGTTAAAGGCACATCGTCACATTTCTCACTTTTAAATTATATTAACCCACCTGAGTCATTAGTCTTTTACCGATATTAACCAAGTGACAAGGATCATCTTGGCTGCTGCATTGTCTATTCTAGTTGGTAAAGGGAGGGGGGGGCAGCACCATTTTCTCTCAAATGAAATGAGATTCACTAGGCTCCGTAAAGTAACCAGCATTATCTATTTTAGTTGGGGGGGTTGCCGAAGTGTGTGTCACCTTCCAGATAGGGTAGGTGTTCTGGCTAAAATGGTGACCTAGCTACAAAAATGGTTTCCCATAAACAGTCTGCAAACTGTGAACTTTATAAGATTAGCAAAATGAATCCCATAAAGCAAGACCCCCAAATTATGCAGCTTATAAGAGAATAGTAAAAGTGCAAATTACGTTAGTGGATGGAAGAGTTTTTTTTTTTTTTTTTTTTTTTACATATTAGAGGATAAGAAAAACACAGCAAATGTAATCAGGTGAAATCACCAGAATCCGGAATTCCTGTGGTGGGAACCAATAAATGAACCAAGTCTTAAACACACCACCATTTCCTTTCTTGAAGGATCACTACCAAAAGGAAAAACAAAACTTTGACACCACCTTAGTTGCAAACATTACACTTCATAGACACCACTGAAACAGTAGTTGCAAACATTATACACCACTTACAATCCATCCAGTCACTGTCAGTTAAGCATTATATGGCTCATTCAAAGCCTGCTTCTTAAACCTCATTCCTTCTCTGCATACACTGTGGCTCATTCAAATCCTGCTTCTTAAACCACATTCTCTCTGCATACACTGTTCACACAATTCCCATTTGTATCCTATATAGTTTGCTCCACTCCTTTTCTAAATATCCCAATTCCAGTTGTTTCACCTCGGTTACTATATTCACTAACTTCTACTAAAGTTAGTCTAGACTGATTTCCATTTTCTAGTAATTGCTTTTTTTGGCAGTCACCATAATTAAACTTAGCAATGCTTTACTATGTCTAGGCAATTACAATTCTGTAATGCAGCTCAAAAAAATCTCCCCAGTCAATTCAAATCCACTCACCCAGCATCTCCGACAAAGCGGTCCACAGGGAATCCCAGCTCACTACACTCCCAAAAAATATACATGTTCCCAGCCTCCTCCTTCTTGCCCATCACACCTCCTAACATTTGCTATCCACCCGAGCTACTTGGGGTACAAAATATCGATGTAAACACTTCCAGGCAAAGATCCTAAATCTTCTACACTGTTGCATATTTGGGAGATATACATACATTCCTCCATTGTCTCTGTGAATTGCTCATCTAATCTCTCTTCCCAATCATTTCTAGGCTCCTCAGATTGATTCTTATAATTATCTTGCAATACTTTTGTTGTTGTGTCTTTCGGCTTTTCCCGGTTAGGGGTCGCCACAGCAGAACTCTGGTCCGCTAATAACTGGTAGTTGATTTTTACGTGCCGAGTTACCAGCCCTGACGCACAACCTTCAACGAAGGTACGCCCAGTCATGCATGTCTCCCCGCAGAAGACGCTCTAGCTGAGAATTGAACCGGACAGCGTCTTACTGTGAGGCGACAATTGCTAGAGCATACAAATGACAGTTTCTGTTCTGGATTCTATTAATAACTCTACCAGTCCTGGTCTTTCATTTAGGACCTCCCTGTGATGCTCGTGCACTGGCCCAGTAATCAAGGAGCCTCAATCCTCACCACTAACACCAATGAGGGGCGCCCACATTGGGAAGGATAACAAAATACACTCACAGTAAAGTACAACTTCCCTTAAAAGCACACAGAGATGTCAGTCAGTCTGGGGCTGTTTCTCACTCTCTCTCCAGATTCCCCAATACAACTCCCCACTGGCATAGCTATAGGGCACAGATCTCAGCAGAGTAGTCAAGCCAAACCTCCAGTGCCCTCTGTCCAACCAGTGCTTTGTGTCCCTGCCCAAGTAGTTGACACACACAGACTTGGTTTATATACAAACACACAGACACTCCTGTGGAAGGCTAGCACAGGTTCTCCAACTATGCCCCCTCCTGCCAGGCTACAAGGTAGTAGTCACTGCCACCAACTACTCATCAGCTACTAAAAAGGCCCTTACCAAAGGGTGTCCAATTATTACTCTGCAATATTATTATCCAATTAGTAAGTGTGATGAACAGCAAGGCTTATTTGAATTGGCTTTGTACAGTATCACTATATACATGCAATATACTCTAGAGCTTAACTTATCTCTACACAAAACAGCCACAGTTGAAAGGTTTAAAAATATTTAATAATAAATGAAAACACAAGACAAATCTTCTCCATTCTACACAGTGCTAGTCAAGAGTTCAGAAATCACAGGAAAATGCTTAAAATACTGAAGAATAGTCAGACATAAATATAGAAAACAGCTAGAATAAATTCCTAAGAGCAATCACAGTTCTAAGTAAACTTACATACAGAGCAAAGGCAGAGTACTGGTGAGCGGTGTTCTTCAAACAAAATCCAAAATGCTCTTCCTCTCAAAGATGTCTTAAATTGGCAATACATCACTGCTGACTCATTTTAGATTGCATCATTCTTCTCTGGTTCCCAGGCTAACAGAAACTCAAGAGTTTTAACATTTACGTGATCTTGCACCTGGCCAGGAAACTACAGCAAAAGACATTACATATGTAAAATCTAGCAATTAACTCTGGTGTCAAAACAATAGAAGGAATTCCTCAGTCCAGACATTATGTCTCCGAGCTCTGAGATCAGACATACAATGCTTGACTTATCAGCTTTCTTCCAGCAGAGTGCACTGTGGTTACATTTTTGGAAGTTCAACATTTAACAGTTTTCTTACATTAACATTTACAAAATGACAGAATTATTTACAAAATTCTAGCTAGCTAGGCTGACAGCCTTCTCACCCCCCACTCCATTTCTCTCTTTGCCTATACTCTGATAATCAATCCTTGATAGGGAAGGCAATCTCTGACCTGCAGTCATTCTGTTACCTTTCTAGTTATTTGCTCTCAATACCTTGGTTTCTTTGACAGTTTTCCTCCAATACATTCCAGATCCTCTTATCTATTATCGGTATCCCTAACCTCAGTCACCCCCATCGGCAGAATTTATTTTTTCTCCATTCTCCTGCTGGTTTGTTCTTAGAATACTTCTGCTATTTTATGAATATACTACTCTGTAGGATTTTTATTGCTCTCCTTAGGAGTCTGCATCCAAAATCCCAATCTCTCATTTCTTGAGCCCCATGCCCCATATCATTATTCCTTTCCACTTGGAAACAGTTTTCTGCCTGTGCTATGTATAAGCACCTTAATTGTGCTGCTCTAGTCCATCTTGTTCTTTTGGAAAAATTAGCTTTTCCTACTTGACCCTTGCTGTCCTCCCTTCCCAGATAAAATCAAAATATTTTCTTAAAATTTCTACACATTGCTAATCTGTTTTCATCTGAAAGTAGTAGTCACTACTAATTTTATTGTGTTTGTAACCGTGTCCTTCTGGGGGCATAATCCTGGTCAGAGCTTACTTTTTTCTAAAGCTAAACCTTCCCCATAGTGCGCTGTGATGGCACAGTTGTTGACATTGTAAAGGCCATGGTTGGTCTGTCACATCTACGTTTCATTCACTTAGAATGGAAAAACAGAGAAGCAGTGCTAATTTTGAGGGTCCTCTGTACTAGTATCACTTACGGTTCTGCAGTGCCTCTTATGAATGTTTTTCCTACTGATGTGTTACACATTCTATGAAAAAACATCCATAAATATCAACTCATTGTTGAGATAAAGACTTGTTGGGAGATGTTGCTTATGTGCTTCAGTTCTTTTTGTGTCACAGAAATTGTTCCATAGCCACCTCTCAAACAGAGCACAACCAGTGAAATAGAAAAATTATTTCTTCACCTTCCTGCCAGTAGCCATTTATTTATTTCATTTTACATTTGTTGACTGGGATAATCAGACTGGATATAAGTTCATTTTCAGCGGAGGCCCAGGGAGAAAAGATCCAGATAACACAGATTGTTTGACTCATATCTGTTATATTCCAAGTCCTCTAGTAGGTACTCACAATATAGACAGTGTGACAAAAACAGATTGCGGCAAGCTATTAAGATGCGTACAATATTAATTTAAATAAGGCATTGAATAAGTAGTGATTAAATCAGGGTTAGTACAGGGACAAAGCCAGTGCTCTTTAAAATACTGTTTGAGGCCATTTTTGAACAGACTTAAAGAAGGTTTGATGGAAGTGAACTCAAGATTTACCAATGAGGGCACACAGGGAGTCAACGGCTGAGTTAATGGGGTTTGGACCAAACAGTTTATTGGATGATCGTAGTTGCCTTGAATTACTGTATAACTTTATGATATTTCTGAGTGCCGGAGTATTTTCATTGTGGCGCAGAATTTTGTGTGCTACGATAAGCTGATTGAACAGAAGTAGGCTAGGCAGTTCTAGCCACCTGAGAACACAGGTTTTGACAGTGATGTGTCCTATAGAAATCTGGCAACATGGTTTTAACAGTGAGAGCTTACCATGTTCGGTTTTGCTCAAAATTGGAGACTATGGGAGTGGCATATAGAAGGGTAGAGTAGGTGTGAGCGGGCAATTGCAGTCCTAGCTAATGGAGTTAGAAAATGTTTGCTACTATACAAGGAGCCAAGCTTTTTATTAATGGTTTGATTAGCTTATCCTACTCCCATAAGAATCTATACTAGGCCCCATTCATAAAATGGCCTCTACATTGTTACAAAAAATACTACCCTAGATCAATATGCTGGTAACTGGACCCAAATGTGCTCTGCCAAAACTCAAAATCTAAGATCTTACACAAAATTCCCTTCGTGGCTAAATAATTCACAGCTACTTCTAAATTTTAAAAAACAAAAATTACTGCTCTTTACCACAAAATACTTCTATAACAAAAACACTATTCACCATCACCTCTGCCAACACCACTATGATAAAACAAGTAATTCATACAAAAAAATCACTGGGTTTCATCGGAGATCACCAGTTGAAATTTCACCACCACACATCATGTGGTTAAAAATCTCATCAAAAGCTAGGTACATTAAAACCTACCTCGGGTGACTAAGGTCTGTAGACATTTCAGCCACTACTTTCTTACTGCCATCTCTATTGAAGATTGGGGCAGCATACAGGAAACTGCAAGTCTCACAACGATACAAACTTGAGCAATGTTTTAATACAATAGAGGTTAAAGGAAATTTGGCTAACAATAGAACACACCACTGTATAGTATTTGGGGAATTAAACTTGTCAGAACTACCACATCACCTAGTTCTTTCCAAGCCAACTACAATCCACAGACTTCCTATAAGCCAGAAAAGAAAAACTGCCTAGACCTTAATTTAATGAAACACTTATCCCACAACACAATTTTACATACTAGACAAAAATCACCAATGACTATAGCCAAATTGTCTAGGACTGTAAGTGCCTCTCTACAGTCAAATTACGGAACCACGTTCCACGGTCACTGAAATCTATTCAGAATGTAAACTCTCACTTAAAACACAACTAAAATTTCACCTATCAGATCAGTGAATCTGCTCCTGTATATACCCAGGATAAATGCCAGTGTAATCTTCACACAGTTTCTGTTCACTCAGAATACTATGCCCCACAACCAATCTTCAGCAATACCTGAATAGCTGTAGCATCTCCCAGCTGTATACATGGTTTTGTGACACTGCTAGTCACCCCATCTCTATAATTCTAATATAAATTTTGATAGCCACATATAATTGCCTCTGAACATGTTTGATGCCTCACCTCAAACTTCAGTGTTGATATTTTCTGCACTACCAAGTTCCTTCCCTAACTTCCTTTCTTTGAATTTATCACCGGTTAGTTTGGTTCTCCAATATTTCACAACACCCCTGTTAACATCCACATTTACTTAGAATATATATACAATTTTATCCATGTCTATTTTCAGAACAGCATTAAAATCCTGTGCCCCAGTCCAGAAACCCTGTTAAAAACTTTTGAAATGTCTTTTATTTACATATATTTTGTAAACAGTCTTTTAAAGTCTCGTTCCACTTATGTTCTAAATTGTATTTTCTTTGGTCTCTTGCAAAGATGCCTTTACCATATGTTCATTCCAAGAATTTTGTCTTTTTTCATACTCACAGAACTCTCCATATCTTCTACAGTCTCAAAAAAATGTCACAAAATATTTTAGTGGATTACAATAAATGCTCTTACATCTTGTCCCATACCTCATATCTGCTGAATCCCTTTTTCCAGTCTATTCCGTAGTCTTACTAAAAAAAAAAAAAAAAAAAATGTTTGCAGCCTTTCTTCCTATCCCTCACTCCCTCTAGTGTAGCTGCTACTGTCTCTGCACACATTTTTCCATTGTTTCCCTCTAGAATCTCTTCATCCATGATATGCCCCAACGAAACTTTGTGCTCCAGCTCACTTCTTTTTATTAAATCTTGTAATATAATCAACCCACAACCCTCCCAACTGGAGGGTTGTTACCATGCATTCCTCACAGCAGTCTTTGCTTCATTCAAACAGTTTCATCTGAACACCCGCCAAATCTTCCATCTCCACACTACAAATTACGTCTGAGCTGGCTTTGCCTCTGCTCCTTCCTGCTGCTGCTGTTCCACCTCACGTGTCATAGTATTACCCTGCATACTGTGCCTACCCATTACTGCAGTGCAAAGTAGTCTGCATATAGCACAGTGCAGAACAAGATGGCAGCAATAAAACAAGGCAAAATCATAAATATATGGTACCTTATGCAATATGGAATACAGTGCAAATAGGAAGCAGACGGATGTTTTTTCTTGGGGGGGGGGGGGTTTGATGTTGAATAAAAAAAATGTGATTAGTGAAGTGTTGCAGAATTTGGAGCTAGAAATGGTCCTGTACATAACATGTAAATGTTCTGCTCAGCTCTGTTATTCATACTTAAACTACAAGGACTAGGTTTTTAAAGATCCTCTCGGATCACTAGCCTAGTAAGTACCTATGAATCCAACATCTGTTACAGACACATTATTTACTTTACAGCCATGTTTGAAAGAGAGGTAATGTTAAATGTTTTACTGAAATCCAAGCAGACTGCATCTACTACACTCGTGTCGAGTTCCCTATTAAACAGATGTTAAACTAGATCATGTCTGTCTGACCACTGGCCTACACTGAGTGCTGCCTTAAAGGTTGTTGCCTTCCAGGAAATGCAGCTAATTTTACTTTTATATGTTTTTTCTAAGACTTTCTTGGCAACTAACAGACTGACTAGTTTGCAGTTTTTGGGATTCATTTTACTTCCCCCTCCAAGCTGGGGAACCACCACTAATATTTTCCAGTTCTGTGGCACTTGTGCAGTTAGCAGTGACCTGCTAAGCATCTCAGTCAAGAAAATAATCAACCCACTGGCCAAGTATTTCAGCCCCTCTTCCTTATCCATCTTTACAGCAGCTAGTTTTCTGTCCATCTCTGTTTACCCTGCCATCTATCCTCTATTCATCTTATGAAGCACTTACTCCCCCCAACATGGCACCTTCCCAGTCTTTTCATTGGTGAATACCACATAAACATATTTATTCAGCTTTCTCCATACTACCTGTGGTCTGTCCTCCCCATCCTCACTGTATCCCCGTCCCTCTGAGATAAATTTTAAAATAGTTCTTGTTCCACTTACCTGAACCCCTCCCCAAATTCCAGTTACACTTATGCTTTGTTTGACCTTACTTCTTTCACTGACAATCTGCCACCTTGTAGAGTGCCGTACCTAATGTTCCACTCTCCTGTCTTCCAATTCCTACACACTCCTAGTCAAATTACTACCCTCACTTACTTGCAAAGTCATGCTAGGAATATCCTCTTATTTTCTTCAGTGCGCATCTCTGTGTAGTCATATAATCCTAGTCTCTAACAAAGCTAGGATTCATTGTTCACACAAGTGACAAACCTTTGAGAATATGAAGCAAACAGTTTAGCATGGACAGCCGCTACACAGAGAGGGATGTGCTGTAGCTTTTTTTTTTTTTTTTTTTTTTTTTTTTTGAGGAGGTCTGCTATATGCAGCAAAAAGAGGTCCTCACTAAAACTAGATATAAGCAGCAAGTATCCACCTGCCTCCAAGAGTATACAATTGCCAGTGCGTCTGATCCTTTACGCACTGAACACAATAACAGCACTTCATAGGTGCTTAATAAGTTAGAATACAAAAGCACTGCATTCCAAGAGCTGAACATAACATGTAACAAAAAATTTAAACCAGAAACCAGCCTTCTCTATTATCTGTACATTTTCAATATATGTGAGTTCTGACCTGGATTACTGCTGAGAAGTCTTGCCCAAAATAAGTCTTCAACTGCTTTAACAAATATAAACAGCCAAGTCCCAAAAATTGTAAGCAAATGCAGTTCCAGACAATCTGTCTTCACATGGCTCAATTGAACTCATCATTTAATTACATGAAAATGATCAGAAGTTTTGCATAATTAAACCTGGACAGTTACACAGCCAAAATTCACGTTACCTGTGGTAATAAAGTTCAACGTTTTGACATTTTACCATACAGAAACTTTGGTTTAACTCCTAAATATTCAGTCTGCAATCTGAAGTAATACCACTGAGCACACAGTCTCCCTTTTCTTAGCCAGTCAGTAAACCACTAAGAATTAAAACAATCCAGCCTAGCCAAGTGGCACACTAGGAGGAGTCCTAACTGTGACCCAATTAGAGTTTAAAACAGCAGCTCAGATGCTGAGCAAGGGAGACTAGAAAAAGTTGCCTATTCCAGCTCATTTATCTTTGGAGTAAGGTAATGGCGATCTAGCTGGCTACCTTGCCACAAGCATGCAGGGACTTGAGTGCAAAAGGTACAGCCGCTAGCCAAGTATGGGAGCTTGGCTTACCAAGCCAACAGTAACTCTCATTAGCATGTAGTCGAGAACATGCATATGCAACAGCAGGGGATGGTAGGCCCCAGTGGTAACGCACGTTGGCCACCAAGGAGGGGGATTAGGGACTACCTTACAAGCACCCCCATTGCTTATACTGATATATGAAGTCACAGCATGGCACAAACACCTCCATGGCTGCCTGAATGATCACCCCCTCCAGTCAGCTTTCACCTCAATACTGGGGGCTTCCCAAGTGGTGGGAGAAATGTAAGGATTCAAGAACAAATGGGGGGGGGCTGTTGCGCCAACAGACAAGGGACCAGGGGGATAAACAATTTTGCACCTTTTACAGTTGCTGAGGCTTTTGGACAGGGATTTCACCGTTTAGAAGATCCAAATACTCTAAAGAAACCGCCTACTACTCCAATTGGAACCATTTCCCAGCCTTCCAAAATTAGTCCCCTTATTCGGTGAAAGGTCTGCATCATCTCCTTCCCAATTGGCCTAAACTACTCATCATACCTCCAATTCATCTTATAATTCTTCCTGTTCTGAGATTTACAAGCTCCCGATGACCTTCGTTAGCTGTATTAAATCAAGAAAGTACCATCGACTTATTAGGTTCCATAAACATATAGCTATATTACTATCACTTCCCCTCACCTATATTTAAACTTTTTCATTTGTCTCTATAGCATTCCCAGAATGCATTCCCAGAATACAGAATGTCTTCACTGTGATACCACCCCCAAAACTACCTCTAGGACTCCAATGTACTTCCACTTATCAATGCAACCTCTTAAAGGAGTACCGCACCCACAGACTGAGAAAACATGTTTAAAGCATCATGGCATGATGTTTCCTACACTTAGCACTCTGGGATTATTTACAGGATTTTAAACATTTTTATATGTAATTCTAGACTCGGACCACCTGGAGGCTGGCATATTGACGTGGTTTGGATAAATCCGGTTGCCATCCAGTATCCCAGAAATCATTGTTTGGCTCAAAAATGTTACATCATGCAGGCCTCTGTTTGCCTAAAGTTCCTGTCATTTCATAGGTGTTGCATGCGTACAAAGTACTGAGTAAAATAGAACAGTGCAAGTAACATTCCCTGCTGCTGGATGACTACTTAAAAACAGAAAAAGTGCAAATGCCACAGAACACACTCAAAGTGCTGTTTACTGCTGCCTTTTTTTCCAATTTAGTTTAAAAAACACTAATTTGTGAGACAATGAATTCCAGTCCATTTACTTCTCCCCTCCCCCATAACACTTAGCTTCCCTAGCTGTCAAAGTCCTGAGGGTAATTATTGATTGGCAGATCTCAGCAGGGTGCTTCACTCATGTAATTTAATCTTTGCTCTAGCATTTCCTTTGTTAGAGGGGACTTTTTTTGCTGCACTATAGCCATGGCCTTACTTGACTGCAAGCACATCCAGTAAGGTCTTGCACCAAGGAGCTAAAGAATAAAACATTTATACTATTAACCAGTTTAGATCTTTATTAATTTAAGAGTTAAGGTATCACTTCATGCTTCCACCTTGTTAAAAATTCAGATGTATATGTGCAAAGTGTGTTGGTATGCAATGTTTGCCTTCATATGTTTTTACTCCGCTGGTTGGTTTGCAAAAAAAACTTTTGCAGTGTCCCTGGATTTGTCTTTGTACATACAAACCACATTGCTACATTTTCCCCTTCCTTTTTCTTGTGTCCAGAAGTCACTTATAACAAAGTACATTTTTTATTGATTTTTTTTTTAAATAAAGGACATAAAGTTAACTTACCCTGAATCAGATAATGGACGCCACTGCAAAGAATCACTGTTGAAATATTTGTGCATGGACAAAATCCCTTACTAAATCTATTTGCCAGCCTCCAGTTCAATTGGTGCTATGGCTTTAATATACTGGTGTGTTTGCTCATGCCTTCCAAACATCTCCACCATTACATACCAGTTTTGCAGTGTAGTAACCACCAGACATGCCCATACACATTTAACCATCAATATGCAGCTACTCCTGTTCATGTGAGTATGTGAATTCATTTTCAGACTTAAGGTGTGGAAGCTGCACTGAATAATTCTAGGTGCTTGTTCAGGTTTCACATGGTGCTTGCTTAGAGCTACTCTCATATCAAGCCACTATGAATATGTTGCACTGCCACCTCTGATACCAGGGTAATGTTTTAATCTTTCTATTCCCGCACTGCACACTAGCAGTATCTGGTGCAAATACAACAGAAGTATGAAAGCGATACACCACCTAAGCACTGCTGTTGCTTTACAGAGGACAATGTAAATAGGGAGGGAAAGGGCCGTGAAGTTGAGGAATACATTAGAGAAACCGGTTGTACTCCTTTAAAAACAACTGTCTACCAACATGTCTCAGTAGTGGCTGGAGAATATTTTTTCTAGTACTGTACTTGGAATGTTACTGCCCTACCTCAGAAAAGAGAAAGTGAAATGGCACTCAGTTTCAACAAAATGACAGCAGTGCAACTATTTACTTTCAAACTTTTATATTAATCATACTGCATTCTTTGGAAACTACCAACTATGACTCATAATTAAGGCTCCAGAAACAAGGATATGGTATGTCTGCGACACCCAAGACGACTTAGAACCTCTGCCTCCATTAACTCAATCACATGAAATATGCTTACACACTCAACTGAAATTGAAACTCCTAAACAACTGCATGTCTTCAGGAATAAAATGAACCAGCACTAAGGCAGCCATGTAGTTCTGCAAATATTATGCTAGATTTCAGTCATCTTTACTCACTTACATTTGTTTTGTATCTTCACATGGGATTCCACACACAACTCCAGTTTTTCAACATTCAAAGTTGCAACAGGAAAAATGCCCAAGATTAGCCAATATTCTTATTCTATATATTCCAAATTCCCTTACAAGCAAGTGATAAATATTTACTAAGGGTGATACTAACTCAGCAGGAGACTGACTCTATTCTAATGTCACGTCTCAAAATGTGGAATGCCATTCAATTCCATATAAAAAACAATAGACTCTTTACATAAATCCTTTTAAAAAAAAAGAAGGCCTAAAAATGCACCTCTTGGATAACTGGACTTTCTCCTACTCCACCCCTGGCTGAAATACTACTACTTCTTACTTGATCCTGTGTTAAATTACTCCTTTTCTTTAAACCTCAGCTAATATTTTATCCTTTTCTTTAAACCTCAGCTAATATTTTATGCTCTCTCTCGAATTTTTACATCATCGCCTCTGGCTATTTGAGGTCCATGCTCCTAATTCTACTTGTTACCTATAAATGTTTCTCAATTCACTATGTAAGGTGCATAGATTGTTACTGTTAAACTTTACTGAATATATGCAGTTCATATGTCGTTATAAATTACTGAACTTTCTGCTTATTTCCTCCTGCACAACTATTTTGAAAACTGTTCTGTAAAACCTTGATATTTTGTGTAAATGTATGTGGAGCTTTTCTCCCCAGGTCTCAGCTGAAAAGTGTCTATGCTCGGTCACATCATCCTGGTAAAGTGATGCAAGCATAAACAAATACCTACAGCAGGAATGTGGATTAAAATTCTCTTCCCCTCCAACATCTACCTTCACCTTTGCATATTTTACTCACATAATGCAACATTTTAAAAACCAATTCTTTAAAATTGTATTTATTTATTTTATATTTGTTGACAGGGTTTGTCCAACTGGGCTACAAATGCCCATTTTCAGCGAAGGCCCAAGAAGGAAAGCTCCAACAGAAAATAGAAATTGTACATATTAAATACATTTAGAAATATATTCATCAGTACCACAGATTACTGCATTACAGTGCCACACATTACATTCATCAGTACCACACATTATTGCATTAGTGTCATACATTAAACAGTGGCAAGTGAAATACATTAAGAGGAATACATTCATAATTCCATATTATATACATAATAAATAGTGCAACAGTTACATAGCGGAAATATTTTACTAGTTATGTTTGCACAGTGATGTACCAGGAGGAGAAGATAAAGTAGTAAGTTTGTTACTGAAGGGAGAGAAGAGAAGTAGAAGGTTATAGGGGAGTGTTCACGCGGGGTAATTACATTGGCAAGTCCAATTTTCAAGATGGTATTTTTTTGGAGAGGTTTTAAATTGATTGGGATGTTAAAGGGATTTTATATCTAGTGGTAGGCTATTCCAGGCCTTAGAAGGGTTAAAGCTATAGACTAGGTGACCCATTTTGGTCCTTGCTCATAACTGCAGAGTAATCTAGTGGGTAGGTAATGAGAGATTAGAGATGAGATACTTGGACAGAAAGAGGGTTTGTAGAGAATGGAATTAATAATCTGAAACTGATTATACCCAAAACACACGTATATATTATATACACACAATATTAATGCTTAGATGCATACCAATTGCTTGCACTGAACTGGGTTTTATGGTACTGTACTCAACTCTTCATAACTGGCAGGCAGATGCACATTAACAGGTAGCTAGCTGGACAGCATACTTACCTTCTTGTTACCTAGCTGGCTGCGTTACTAGATACAAAACCACATTAATTCTGTTAGCATCTTTGCTCTGTCACAGTTCATTAAAGTAATACTAAATCACATCTCTGCATATAATCATGTTGTTTTATCTTTCGGCTTTTCCCGATTAGGGGTCGCCACAGCGAACTCTGATCCGCTAATGATTGGCAGCAGATTTTTACGTACCGAGTTGCCAGCCCTGACGTACAACCTTCAACGAAGGTATGCCCATTCACTCATGTCTCCACAGAAGACGCTTTAGCTGAGAATTGAACAGAACAACGTCTTACTGTGAGGCGACAACGCTCAAGCAGCACCACCACCACAGCATATAATCATATTAAGTTTAATTTTTCAAAGATACACAATCAATTCATGACTGAAACACTACTTGGATTGTGCTGTATAATATGCATATCTATGACTTAAAAAAAGGTTCACACTGATCCAGTCCACTTACTCAGTTAATAAAACCACCCTACTAAAGAGTGAATTCACTATACACTCTCATAAAACCATTATTGAAGTGGTGTCCACACAAAACTACTAAGTATCACCCTAGATGAAAACCTTACATCTGACCTACACGTACACAACAGCATCAAAACACACACCAAAAAAACGGGCATACTCTATAGGTATAAACATTTCCTTAACCACTTTACAAAACAAACCCTTGCCTTATCCTTTCTTCTACCTTCTCTTATATGCCGCTACTCTCCTCACCAATATCCAAGCCTCTCTGAAAACCAAGCTTGAGACCTGCTACAATAAAACTGCCAAGTTAGCAACTAATGCAAAACATTTCTCATAGGTAGGTAATAGGCTATCGACCCAAGGGCCTACGTAAGCCTAGCCAACAAGGTTCCCTGGCTTATGCCACCCAAGAAAGTTATTTTCCTGTGCCACTGTCGATCAGAGACACAGAAGCGCATTTCCCATCCACTCGAGATTTTTCTTGAAGAGTGCTAATGAAGAACTTTGCTTGACATAGATGGGTAGCCTGTTCGAGTATGGGAAGTCTCTGGGACAGGAATCTATCCCTCCAGCATGTCCTGTTTATTGTGGTGACAAGGTTTAGGTCCCTAGAGCGTGTAGCTCGGAGGGATTGGGATTTCTTTAGGTGTAGCATGGCCAACAGTTCTGGGTTTGGCATAGCTTTATAGGTTAGGCAGAGATCACCTCGGAGTAGGCAATATGCTACAGAGTAAAGCTGAGTTTGAGAGGGTCAGTATAGGGCATTTGTTTCGAGGCCAGAAATCCTCTTTGTGAGGTACTTCTGTGGCCTTTCCAGCTGTCTTGTGAGGTACATTCCAAAAGGGGCGTTGTACTCTATAAATGGGTCTAATGCGTGTCGAGTAGAGAGGAACAATGACCGCTTTTTTCCTGGATGAGAACCCTTTTATGATGAGGTGTGTCAAGTAGAAGGACTTCCTGACTACTGTGGCGATGCGACTATCAAAGGAGAGACCACTGTCCACCTGGGTCCCAAGGTCTCATCACACATTTGGTGTTAAGTAGATTGCTGCCTATGTGGTAGTTCATGGGTACAGAGTTTTTACCAAAGGGGATGACACTGCACTGTTTGGCATTGAGCTTGAGGCCATGGCTCTGACACCAGGCATCTGTCTCAGCTAGGACCTTCTGTAGGAAGTCCACATCATTTGGGGATTTCTCCTAGAACTGTTCATCCTTACACTTACTGAACTGGCTTGGACTTTCACATTATCTCACATACTTAAAAGTAACTACATCACACAAAATGATCTTCAAACCAGACTGCCCAGCCCTTACTTCCATACTTACTACCTCCCAGATAGGCCTCTCAGATCTGACAGCCATCTTCTCATGGAAGAAAACCCCAAATTTCCAGATGGCTAGACACTCTACTCTCTCTCCATTGCCAAACAGTGGAACGCCCTCCCTTTACAGATAAGGACCAATAGTAATACCTCATCTTTTAAAAGTCTCTACGGCAACACCTCTCCACTCTATGGCATGGCGCATACACTTTCCAAAACATGAGACCCCAGTTTCACCCCTACTACCACCTCCATTAACTTATTCCTCTCTATTTAAACTAAACTACTGTGTGGATATACCTACTTGATTACAAGATTGATTTTTGTTCTTGCCATGCATTTCAAACTTGTATTTCTCATTAGATACATTTGACATTTACTCCTATATTTTAATGTCATATGCTGCAAAACCCATCTCCACAAGTTATAAATATTCTTACTACATTACTAGAAATTAAGTTGCTGTCAAATTTTGTTAGTATACTTAACTGTGATAAATTACACGTGATTCAACTGTCCTCTTACATTACTCTATAATTAATGTAGTTGTTAATGTTGAGTCTTTACCCTGTTAATTCAACTATGACGCGGCTCTGTTATTGTATGTAATTACTGATGTGGAGCTTTCCTCCCTGGGCCTTCACTGGAAATGGGCTCACTTAGACGCAGTGGTCTATCCCAGTAAACAGATGTAAATAAAATGAAAATAATCCTAAGAAAACTCCTATGGTCTACAAGTCTTGACCAACCTAACAAAATGCCATTTTTGAGGTTTACTAAAGGACACCAAAACAGTGAAAGAGCCCTACTATAACCTTTTGACCTCAGTTTCCTTTAGAACATAGTTCTGGTGTGTAACCTGCTAGCAAACAGTTCCCCAGAACAAAGCACGTTTAAGAGGACAACTGCACATCTTTTGCCCATCACTGCATTTTTCCTCCCTACAAAAGTTACTTTGGCACTCCAAATATAAGAACAGTGCTTAGCAGTTTCTCCCTTTGTATGCCATTCATAGATCGTAACTCAGCTTACAATTTAAGAAACTATCGGATTGCTGAGAAGCAGTCACATCACCCAAAAGTATTAAGAGTTTGTTAGTTTTATATAACAGACTTACCACAGAGTGCCATTCAAACAATATGAAGTACTTTGGCGAAGAATCTGGGTTGCTCAAAGGTTTGCTGGATCCTACAGCTTTCTTACTTATGCACAAACCCAACCCTCCTAAGTCACTATCAGATATCAGCTATAATTAAGTTCTGGCATGAAAAACAAAGGAAACTTGACACCTATGTTTGACAAAATGTAATTAGGGCAAGAAATTCTTACTTAAAAAATAATAATTATTAAGGAATTAAACTGGTCTAAATTTGTAGCAGAGACCATAAATGGCCCAAGAGGTCTGCTTAGAAAAATGGAAAGAACACATACCGAACAAATTCATAAAAATGTACTCACACACTCAAATTATGTACTAATTTGGATTACTTTTCTTGGAGTGCTAAACAGTTTCAGGAATTATGCGGTAACCAATGGAATTATGTGTACAACTTCAAGATGCATCTGGCATCTACTGCACCTCAAAGACCAGATCTGTGGAAAAGAACAGTTGTAAGGGATGTCTTGTGAAGTTAATGTTTACACATTTAAACATGAAAGGTTACATTAAACACAGGACACACCCAACACTATCTAACAGAATAAACTCATCAAGATTGTATCACTGAAATACAAATGTTTCTCCTTTCACGTTTCCATCTCACTATCATATTATTACAGTTTAATAAATTAAAGTTGCTGTGACAAGGGACACACTTTACTCCTATTTTGATTTCTAAATCTTAGCCACAAATATATTTTTTAAAAACATATTGAGATTGTAGATTAAACTTTTATCATTAGGCATTCAGAAGTGTGTAACCAGAAATCTAGAGAACCAATTCTCAACTGTTGCCACTTCAAAAACTACTTTTAGAGATGCAGCCCATCCCATAAACATGTTTTGTATAGGTCTACACTGTTAACTATAAAATTCAGACAGTTCTAAAATATTCTATGGTCTTTAAGTAATATGGTTTCCAATAGACGTTCAGAAAAGAAATGCACTCGTTTGCCTACACTCAGTATGCCTAGCTACTCCTTTAAGCCACAAGGCAGAAAAATTCAACCTATGGATTTAATAAACCTTAGCAGTGGGCATTCAATCTCCACACAAATTTATTTAACCAAGTCAGTAACTTCTGGGTT
Source organism: Protopterus annectens (assembly GCF_019279795.1). Taxonomy (NCBI): domain Eukaryota; kingdom Metazoa; phylum Chordata; order Ceratodontiformes; family Protopteridae; genus Protopterus; species Protopterus annectens. The sequence continues at coordinate 569,770,311 of NC_056743.1, forward strand.
CTAAACTGCAAAGATACTGGGGTTTGACCAAATGTTAGGACAAACTTCAAGTCTTGATTTACAGACATGCTTACAGTACTGATGCACAACAGTGTTCAGTAAATTTGGAGACAAAGGGGGCACATTCTTTTTCATTCAACCAAATATTTGTCATCAGTGTAGTTCTTACCTCAACTACTAGGCTGTACCTTGGCATATTTTTTTAAACAAAAGCCAACGATGCAGTTAAAGTTTGATTGTAAATATAGAAATGTCCAATACAAAGGATATAATTAGTGTATTTACAGACATGAATGAGTGTGTAAAACTTGTGTTTTTCTACATCAAAACATTCTGACAAACAAGCCATTAACCACTACAAATGGTATTCATTATAATCTAAATTAGTAAATACTGAAAAAGCCATGTCTAAAATGCACCTTGCAATTAGAACAACTTTCAAAAATATGACAAAACAGCATGCCTGTAAGTACTTCGGGGAGGTAGGCTATATAAAAAACCTACAAGGAACGAAACAGTTATGTATTCCTTTACCTACTTAATACAAACTCAGTTCTCATCATATTCATTGAAACTGAACTATAGGCTAATTTGCTCCGTCAGTAATGAACTGTGCCCTACATGATTTACTCCTATGTCCTAAATGAAAATTCAACACTGCTATATCTACAACTACCTTACTGCCAATGTCTGTGTCTTTCGGCTTTTCTCGGTTAGGGGTCGCCACAGCGGAACTCTGGTCCGCTAATGATTGGTAGTGGATTTTTATGTACCGGGTTACCAGCCCTGACACACAATCTTCAACGAAGGCACGCCCCATTCACAGATGCCTCCACACAGAAGACGCTCTAGCTGAGAGTCAAACGGGACAACGTCTTGCTATGAGGCGACAACGCTACCGCAGCACCACCATCTTACTGCCAATATCTATGTAACATTTCTGTGCAAGTAGCTCTACATTTTGTTGTACGTTTACTTGTATTGTCTGGTTTGTTACTGAAAAGGATCCTTGGAACAAGTTCACCTACCTGTGTAACAAATTTTATTTTACGACAGACTTTTCAAATGTAATTCAAAGTATTCAGAAAATAAAGAAAATACCCAAAAGGCTCTGTTAGCAAAGTAACCAGCAGAACATATAATTACCCCAAATGAAGCAGACCAGAACATTTACCTTATCTGTTTTTATGTTGCAGCTAGCCACCTGCATTTGCCTGCCTCATTACTTTTCTACCTTTATTCCATGTATGCTTTTCTAATTTTAATTTTAGACAGCCTGTAGTCAGGGTTGCCACCTTTTCAAATGTCCAAAGTGGGACATTTTTGGTACAGATGTCAGATTTTGCAGGCCGAAACATACCCACGGCCAGTACAAAGAACAAAACTTCACTTTTTTGTCTAAATAAAAGCTTATTCTTATAGCATTTTAGTTGCTTGTTCTGTTTCTTATAACATTTTAGGTGTTTCAGGTACAGAATAACTGTTTTATACAACTTTTACATAAAATATAGGAAATAATTTTGCTCTAAAATCTCAGGACATTTGCCATTTTTACAAATTCTTTGCAGGACACAAGTGTCCAAAGAGGGACTGTCCCTCGCAAAGTGGGACAAGTGGTAACCCTACCTGTAGTCCCAGAATTCTGCAATCTGCTATGGTAGATGCTTCCATTTTCCCACCACTCCTACGTAACAGTACCTTTTGCGTTTACTCTAAAGCAGTTTCAATCTGACACCTATACCTTTACTCCCCCTCCCCTCTTGCTCCCAAGATCCAGTCTTCTCAACCCCTTCCCTGATGGAACAAATGACATGGTGAGCATTTCAATTTTTCATTACTATTACATCTGAAGAATGGTAGGAGACAAAGGGCGTACAAGACTAGACTAGCTTAAGTGCTTTTATCATCGTCTCCCCTCCAAGTCACCCTGTGACTCATGCTCTACAGAGTTCCCTCTCCCGTACCAATTCTGTAAGTCCATTCCATGCATCCATAATCTACTCTGTGGGGAGCCAACAAGTTGTCAATCCCTGCAATTTGCCTCACTCCCTTCCTCCCAAAGTGCCTTTCCTATCCAAGAAGCCCCTTCACATCCCTCTCACATAGCATTACACAGCAATACAATGCCCCCTCACCCATACTTTGTCTGTAGTTAGAAGAGCACCAGCTCTTCTAGTCTGTAGGTATAGCCTCTCTCTCTCTATTCAACTCTGCCTTCAGGTGATTTCCCTATGGGCACATCTTAACAGATTAGTCCCTTCCTTGCATGATCTCCAGAACTGTAAACAATACTCAAATGCATCACTTGACTAGGAGCCTAGTAAAAGAGAAGCACTAATTCCTCACTTAGAGTCTATTCCATCTAAGGACATACCCCAGCATTCTGTTTCCTGCTGTCTCTGCCCCTCATGGTGTTAGCACAGGTGTGCGTCTCTGAAGGACAGCCGATTCATTCCCTTCAAACATTTGAACACTCTGAAACTTCTTTATCAGCTTAACTTCATTGTTCCCAAATACGGTCTTCAAATCTAAAACAGTTTTCTGGGTACAATCACACCTAAAGTCCTACAAGTGGAATTATGACTGCAGCATAACCAGATTTTCCACAGGTCCACTCCTTAAGGTATGCACCCCATTATTATGTTAATCTTTGTCACTGCTTTTTTTTTTTTTTAAGTCATTACTTTTCATCTGTCCCCCCACATGACCACCAAGCCTTTATCCTCCACTGACCCATTCGTCCATTCAATCCTCCCAAATTTCTGACATTCCAGGACAGTGGAATGGGGAGGGTGCAAAATTAGGGGTTGGAATTATCATTCACCAGGGATTAGGAGATCTTATGATATGCTCCCACACCCAACCTAATGACTTAAAAAAAAATAAATAAAAAAATAACACTGCAATACCAGCTACTCTAGACCTTGTACAAGTGCACACTTCCCACTCCCGAAATATTCAACAGCAGAACTGAATGCTCACTGCATAGCAGGATTACATTTTCCAAATGCTAGGCTGCAGAAGTTGTAATACCCAGCCATCCACCATATAGAGCTCTTGCTGAAAGACTTGGCCAACACACTTCCATGAGATGACCGAGCTGGCATCAGTTACTTTCTCCCACCCCTCTCCTGCTGTCTATCCCTGCATGCCATCATACCTGGGTCATCTGAGGGGGCATAGACAGGGTTCAATCCCTCTACACCACAAGGCTGACTTTCCTTGCAACCACTTCTCACTTTGCTCCTATCAATTCATTTTACATGGGTTACATTTTCAATCCCATAGACTATCGCCATCTTCTTGTCTCCCATCTCTTTGTCCTCTTTGTCACCAGAGCTCTTCTCAAACTAGCTCCCTTAACTCACACACTTGCTCCAGTCTTAGTTCAGTCCACAAATTAACCATGTTTCAGATCCCATCAGTGATGCCTGCCAGAAACATCTGCCACAAATGTAAAAATAAACCAAAACCAGAGATTACAGTACTACAGTAAACCACATATTTTGCTGAAGCCTTAATATACAAAGGTTAGCACTCTGTGCATACTGGACTTCCAAAAACAAAAACATTAGCTCTGGTGCATTTAAAGCTTTAATAAAGCTGTGGTCTGTCTGGACACAATACTACAGGCCCCATTCAGCCACACTGCTAGATTTCTTCAATACTGCATTTCCACAGTCAGTTTCTAATTCACCATACTGTTTTGGAACCTACTCCATTCTCTCCTGGTATTTCTCTATTAGACTTCTCAGTGAAGTTGCATTGCAGATCTTTAATAAGAAAAGCATTTAATTGAGTGTTCTTCCTCTACAAATTACTGACAATGGATGAATTTATGATCCCTCAAACTGCCTGCCTGCGTGTGTGCGCACACACATACACAGTCTTGTTATAAGCTGGCACCTCTCATCCAGTTTTTTTAATCAGTCGCAGCAAGTGCAGGACAGAGTTCAGCCTCTCTGTAACCATAAAATGAATTATGCAGATAATCAGAATATGAATGAATGAATGTTAACCAATCTTAACAAGTCTGAATGATACCATGATGGTACTCGCTCAGAAGTTTCAAGACTGACTTAAGGTTTACCTTCCTATGGATCCTTTTTTTTTGTTTTGTTTAACCCACCCCTACATAGATGCATCAATAATGCCTTTGCTCAATGCAGTGGAATCTGTCCAGTCTACAGAACAGGTGGCACAAGTTACTTAAACAGCTTGCAGAACACCTGATAATTCCGTACAAAAAACACAGGTGAGTGTACATCTGGTTTGCAGGCCTTCTCACCTCTTAAATCTAGCATTTATTTTCCTCAGCTCTCCCCCAATTGCTCTCATGTCCATCCATTTAATCTTAGATAAGCTCAAGTCCTTTTGCAAACTGGAATATCACTCATGACTAGAGACACAAGACACCAGTTCAGTACTACAGCTAGCTTACACAGTTCAGTCTCATGTCCAAAGCTAAGTTCCAAGTCTTCTCACACTGGAACATCAAACCTTTCTCTTTACGGAGCATAAAGAAAAGCAGCTAGCTCAATGTTCTGCCATCTTACATGGTTCTACCCTGACAACCTTCCTCCAGCATTTTCAAAACTTATAAATTATTTATTAACGGAGTAAGTGATCTAATCTAAAAAGACTCTTTCTGCCATGACCGAGGCCAAAAGGAGCGTGTATATACATTACTAATAATGTATAAGTGAATAAGTTATCATGCTAATAGATTCTAAAAAACAACAAGTAAACATGTGAAACAAAGCAAAAGCCAAATCCAGACAAAAAAGTCCTCCACAATCCTGCCTAAGTGACTACAGCAACCAACTTCCCTCCCTGCTTACCTAGTTCCCACCAGAAAAAAAATGGAACCCTTAAAAAAGTAATTAGGAAATTTCTTCTTGACCTTACTGTGGTCACCTTTTGAGTCAACAGGTCATACTACCACAGACTACATTGTCTCAATTACTTCTCTATAACTACCTGTACTATCCCACTCTTAGCATACATTACGTAAGCACATAACATTTCCAAACCACTGCTTTTATGAAAAGAGGATTTGGTGAGAATAGGTATCAGGACAGTTGTACATGGGGGGGAAAAAGCTGTAGTACAGTGATCTCAGGCTTTTTCCCACCCCCTAAATACCAGACTTGCCGCTTACCAGTTTATCCGAGGTAATCTATCCCTGCTTGATCTGTGCCATACCAGTCCTTAATTCACTACCTAATAACCCCCAGCGTCCTCCTCAGCGAAGTGCTACTTGGCTACAAGACTTTGCCAAGGCCACATATAAATACATATATACACCCTCTTCTCCAGTCTGCTACCATACAACAACTCACCGCTCACTGAAGGTTGTTACATCCTCCACCATACTTCTCCCTTTTCCTTGTAGGGACAGTTATTCCTTCACATACTCCTGACAAAATACAGCCCATAAGGCTCTCAACTTTAGGTTATAAGGATGCTGATCTGCCTAGATGGCCGAATTTTACAGCAGTTTTCTCGATGTTCTGTACTACAAGAATGAAATAACTGACTTCCAATTTTTAAGGGAATCTCTAATACAACCACTTTTAGAAAAATTGCATTAAAATGTGTGTATCTATTTACGGATACATTTAGAACTCTACCTGCTACACGTTGATATAAAAGGCCAACTTTCCCAGTAGCACACAGCCACTCAAACACAAACTACAGTAGAGCTTTTGGGTACCCATCCCACTCAACGGTCCCCGATTTTGGCTCAAATTTTATTTATGTCCCTGTTAACCCCCTTAACACTGATGAGTTCTGGAGTAAAAAGTGGTGAATTATACTTAAAGTTATAAATGTTTATTTCAGAAAATATATAACAACTCACATTATCTTTTTCTGTCAATGTTTCAAGTTAATAATCTTAATATTTAAAAAAAGTGACCTTGTTTATTTCTGGACGTGACTCAGATGCTGTGGAGGACTATGTTTAGGTCTCTTACCACAACAGGTAAAACGGATTTATAATTTTCTCTCAAACTAATTTGCATTAACATTCAGTCAGTGCTAGACAATAAAGAACAGAAAATCAAAGTAAGCCATCAAAAAACGAAAGGTTAGACTTAACGACAGCCAAGCTGAAGCAGTGTATAACTGTGCTTTAATTACAGTCGGAAGTTACCACGATGGACACCTGCAATGGACTTGCTAAGTTACAGATAATGACCGCAATAAACTTTTAACCTTTCATAAGCATTCTGCAGTTTAAGCAAATCAACCCGTATTGTGGACAATGATCACACCACTCCTGTGCAAACATTTCAAAACCAGTAACAGCAAGGCAAAGAACAGCCATTTGGACAGCGATATACAGCGAAAAATGAACGAACGGATTTGTCTGTGCCAAGAGATTGCTAAGGCAAGACTCCTAGCTGCAAAGCAGCAGAAATATGGGGACTCTTCCTAAAGAATACGCCTGCCAGTTCAGGCCAAGCAGTTCCAAAAACACCTAGAACAACTCATCTGACCACATACATGACTAGCCATAAAATATACAAGGTTTTAATCTTTCTGTTCAACAAATAAGCAAGAAATAACAAAACAGACGGATTCCCGCAGTGCACTTCCAGGGGGATCGAACCTGAACTAATCCATTCAAACTGCATGATCGTAGAGGCAGCAATTCTCTAAACCTGAGTCCCGGAACACAGACTGCCGAATCATTAAGCCTTTTTTATTATTATTATTTCACTTGTTTCTTAGTAAAGCATTATATAACGATTGAGAACACAGCTTGCATTATCCTCCAAGAGCCATTTTATATCAAAGGAACACTATTCGACCATGATCACCCATCGCTTCCCAGACATCCATCACAGAACTCCAAACTTCCAAGCAATGGCAGGCAAAACACTGTAATTTCGTGAGATATAAAAGACAGTTATGGTATCAGTTATCTGCATGGAGTAAAATGAGGATCTAGGCAGTTGGTACCTTCGTGCTTCATTACAAACCGCAGCTACCTGCATTCTTTAACCCGTACCCAGACTGCTAAAAGCTAAGACACTGATAACCTGCCACAGCACAGGTATCTGCCTTGAAGGGTATTTTTAAAACTACTATGAACTCTAATTCTGCAAAAAAAAATAATAAAACGTGATTAGGTTGCAGTCGTAGTGCTCAAAACTGAGACAGCTATAACAATCACTAATCAGACTCAGCGGTTCCCTCCGCAACGACACAGCACCATTCACACCTGCCTAAATCCAGAGAGCCATGCAGTCACTCACCTTCTCATCCTGCTGTGGCTCCGGCTCCTTCTCCTGCACCACCCTATGTCTGAGCTCACTCATGTTTATATAGTCAGTCAGGACAAAGTGTTGAGATTTTCTAGGTCTAATTTCAATGGGAATTGGGAAAAAAAATCACTCCTCCACTTCAACAAGGATACTACCAAAACCCGCTTATTAACATTAGCGGCAGAGACACCCACTGTCACCAGAAAGGGAAAAAACATAGTTAATACGAGTGTAAATGTCGCGAGAACTGCGTCACAAACTACAACAAAGCCAGACAGTTATCGTGAGATTCTACGCCTCCTGTGAGTGATCGGTTCGTTCGTTTAACTTTATTCATCTATATTTCTTGAAATAGTCTGCGTTCTGCAATTTTCCCTCCACATATATATATATATATATATATATATATATATATATATATATATATATATAGTAATTGGCGAAATTAAACACTTAAGCACACGTGGAAAGCGACAAAGTGTCATTGATGTAAATACTGGCTCAAAAGCATATATGAGGCTGTTAGCTGAATAGTAAAATTGCAGTAATGGTAACGTCGTCAAATTTTATATCTCAAACTAAACATCTGTCTTGGGGTTACCACCTGAAGGACAGTCCCGTCTTTGGGCAGTTGTGTATGGCGAAAAAAAAATACAAAAATGGCAGACGTCCTGAGATTTTAGGACAACAAATATTTCTTAAGTTTTCTTTAATAGTTGTATAAAACAATTTTTTGCAGCCGAAACACCTAAATGTTGTAAGAAATAGAATACGTCAAATTCTTTAAGAATAAGCTTTTATTTCGGCAAAAAGTGAAGTTCTGTTCTTTGCACTGGCCTTGAATATGTTTTGCCCTGCAAAACCTCACGTTTCTACAAATAAATGTCCCACTTTGGGCAACTGAAAAGGTGGCAACCGTAATCTTGTCCGGTGTATCTGTCAACTGTACAGATTTTTGCCTCATATTTTTTGGTCCTTTTTTTATAAAATTGTGTTTTTCTGTCAAATCAACTGCAAGTCATTAAATATTAAAGTCAGAAAATAATGACAGACATTTGAATTTCAGACTTCATACTCTTCAGAAAATTCGTGCTACTGCAAAATCTGTTATGAGCTATCAACTTTCAAAGATGAGAAGTAGTTAAAAGATGTAAAAAAATGTAAGGGCAATATTTAAAAAGTGTCCCAATTTTTTGGCCTTCATTCTCCCAGATTTCTTGCTTTAAGAGGTTGAAATGTATGCTGTCCAAGTATTCTATAAACAAAGCTACTAAAGGAACGGAGAAAGGTCATTTTTTTACCAATAGGAATGCAAGTACAGGTATAGAAAACAGGCAAGAGGGACTGGTAATTTACTAAGAAAGTTAATGAAGGAACCAATGTATTGGGAACAATAACCAGTGAACAAAATATAACTGGGATGAAGCCAATCAAAATGTGGACTGCGGGTTAGAATCTGCCTTCCCTAACAGGGATTGATAATGGTACAGGCTAAGAGAAAAGGATCGGGGAATGTTAAGTGAAAGATGAAGGACTAGCTCTGGTATAGATTTTAACTGAGTCTAGAACTTAAATTGCTGTTTAAAAAGGGATTATTAGGAGGGCATATAAATTATTGCGTAATACACTATGAGAATTTATCAGAAGAGGTTATAACAGATCAGGCCGAGAGAGTGGAAAGGCAGTATACAAAAGAACATTGTGAGAACATTGGTACAGCTCTCAAATATATGGATTTGCCACTGCACATCAGGGTATACAAGGATTTACGGATAACCTTTTGTGGTGCAGAGAGTTTGGGATTTTTTCTTGGAAGTGTTTGCGTGGGCATTTTTATACTCCAATCAATCCTCAAGGAATGTTTTCATGGAAATGCTGTAAGTGGGGTGGGACAGAGCGGGGTAATTGGAAAAACGTTTCTGGGAATGTAATGATTTGGCAGATTTAAAAAATTTCCTACAGAGTGCTTTGAAAGAAATGGGGGGGGGGTCAAATGGACATAACTTAGAAAACAATTCTTTGGGGATGGGATATAGGAGCTGAATTGTCTAGACATTATATGGCCTTAAGTTTAATGCTATTGGCAGTCAAAACAGCAATTGCTTCTTCTTCTTTCGGCTTTTCCCGGTTAGGGGTCGCCACAGTGGATCACCTGTCAATTGCTAGTAGATGAAAATAAAAATCTAAACCAAGTGTAATTGAAGTACTGACTGTCATACAGTAGATAAGAGAACTGGAGTCTGGATCTTTAGTAAAGGGAAACAGCAAACTACTAAAACTAAATAGGAATTTGTGGGAACAATGCATGCGGAATAATGATCAGAAGGAGTCATAGGTCTCAACCCCTTAAGAGGCCAATGTGGAACACAGACCCTAGCAATTTGTGACAAACAGAAAAAAAGGAAAACAATAGACCAACAAACTAAAAATAAACATTAAAAAGGTGTCAAAGGAGGCCAACCAAGTAAAGTCTAATAAAACAACAGTGTTTATTAAGCGCTTTTCCTTCCAGGTGGAACGAAAAGCGCTTAATAAACACTGTTGTTTTATTAGACTTTACTTGGTTGGCCTCCTTCGACACCTTTTTATATTTATTTTTAATTTGTGACAAACAGTCAAAATGTGGAACATCCTATTTTTGTACTGCATGAAAATGCAACATTTCCATGGGGCCTGGTTGAAGTGGGCTTTCTGCCATAAGTGTTAAGTTAGCGAATACTGTACATTTGTAAATTTCAATGACACACATATCAATAAATAAAGTCAGCAAAAAACACTAATAAAATGCGACATACTCAGAAAATTGCTACATATTAGTATTTAAGTGCAACTATTAAAAAAACATGCTCTTCAGCACCTGCTTTTCCATCTCCTGCACATCTTCTCCCAACTAAACCCGTTAACTCAACCAAACAAGGAAAAAAATCAGAGCAGAATCTGGGACAAATCAAGAATTAATCAGGGACACTTTTAAAATACTGCTACGATTACCTTGAAACATTGACAGAATAAGACAGAATGAGAGAATGTGAATTAATATACAGTTTCTGAAGTCTATAACTTGTCATTATTTGTTAAATGTTATATACAACATTTTCTCCAAAAGTCATCAGCCTAGCTATTTACTGTTTAACTTGAGACAATGACAGAATAGAGAATATGAATTAATATGTTTTTTGAAATAAGTTTATAATTCTAGTTCATTTCATTTCCTAAGTGTAATTCATCATATTTTCTGCAAAAGTCACCACTTTCAGGAGTACTTGAAAGGGACAAAACTAATAACAGAGTCAAAATCAGGCACTGATCAATGCATAAGTAAAATAAGCAAAGTTAGGTGAATAAATTATAAATAAACACTGGCACTATGTTTGAATCTTATGCATAGTTTTACGAAAATAAAATGTTGCATTGGCAAACCTGGTGTGGTTCTTTGACTCTAGCTAGGATGACAAAACTATTCACAGGAACTTAAGCTTACAGAAAAATATTATCTACATTAGTAAGATATAAACAGTAATGAACAGTCAGAAAACTCTTTATAGGGGATATTTTTTATTATATATATATATATATATATATATATATATATTACTGTTTATACAGGAAGAAAACCCACAAGCAGCAAATTATAGTAGTAGTATTGAACAATCAACAGTAAAAACATAATGAAGACATGAAAGTGACAGAAAATCAGTGGGATAAATAAACAGTAAAATAATTCTACAATAATAATGTACAAGCACCAAATTATAACAATTGCTCATCTAAACTTAGAAAGTTGCTTGAAGAGGATTTGTGTTAACTGTATTTTCTGAAGGATATGAAGTCTGAATCTCACATGTATGTCATTATTTAATTACTTGACTACTCGGTGATTTGCAAAAAAAAACCCCACGAATTTTATGAGCAACAGACCAAAAGTATGAGGCAAAAGACTGGACATTCTGCAAAAATTGGGAACCCTATTTCTGTATGAGACTGTTTAATCACTCCTATATTCTACATATTCGGCCATTTATCATTGCCCAATAAGGAAACAAAGCAACTGCAGCTCCGCAAGTCCAGTAGTCATAGCCCACAACCCCAAATGCAATCAGGAAGAAAAAAAAAATCCAAGGCAGGGGTATAGCTCCCAAGCAGCAACAGCAATCAACAGCCCAGCAACAGCACCACCACGACCATCCCGACCCAAGTAAAGCAAATCTCAGCCCTTCTGTAAGCTTGTGTGGCTGATCGAGTCACATGACCAGCCAGCCCTGTCCATCTGGCTAAAAAGAAAAAGCTCCTGTCTATCACTGAAAATTGTCCACTTTATTAGTGTAAAAGGGATTAAAAGCATGTAAGTCTCTCATACTTCCCATTAGGAAATGCAAGGTCAGCAAAAACTTAGGATTGCAAAAGGCATTCTTTAGCTATACTATGAAGCTTAGATGTAGCTTGTAATTCTGTACTGAACTTATCTCCAATGTTACCTCCTTCTCTGACCCCAAGGACATTGCTAATATTCTTCTGAACAAATTATCTTCCAACTTCACTCAAGCCTCCTTCTCCTCTGTCCCCTACAATCCTCCTCACCCCCATGACATCAATTTGGATGAAGTCCTCTTAGCATTTTACAAAATTAAAAACACTAATTCTGTGGGTCCTGAAAATGTCCCTGGATGTCTGCTGAAAAGTGTAAAGTCCAACATAGCAGAACCTTTCCATCAGCTCTTCAGCCTGAGTCTCTCCACTGGTTATATCCCCAAGGTGTGGAGAATACCGTTTGTGGTATCATTGTATAAAGATGATCCCTCTACTGAATCTGGGAATTACTGTCTATTAATCTCACTACTATTTTTTGCAAGGCAATGGAACAGTTTTGTAATACTTTTTTAACCCTGTCAGCACTTGCTAGTATTAGACAGGAAGCAAACCAACAGACACACACTGAAGGACACTTGAGATTTCATTATACAATGACCGCATATTAAAAATTAAATGCACTCACTAACATTTTTCACTTCTCTGTACTTCTTACCCTTTACATTCCCCCATCTGAGGCTGAAAAGCATCACCCAAATCATAATGTTTTCTTTGACTGGACAATGACTACAGGTTTTCAGATGAACACTTTTTCACTTACTATTACACAGTTTTCACATGCTGTTTCTTTCTGTCCCTGACATGCACAATCTTTGCACAGTTGTTTCAAAAATATGCTTACATCTTGATGGAACAAAAAATATGATTTGAATACTGTAAATAATCATTAGTAATGCATTCAATACTATGCATATTTTCCACTCCACTGTTCCTTTATATAGATTATCATATATCTTACCAAAATCTTGCAATACTTTATTTTCATCTCCTTCTGTACTATGATTTTTACTAATAGTGGTCAATGGTACAGTTTCAGTTTTACTCATACAAATATACAACATTTCTGGATTCCAAAAATTTTAAAATACGTGCATTAAGCGTAAACAGAAGTAGACCTAACATAATTATTATAATGCATATAAGCATGAAAATGTTTGAAATCCCTTCTCACCATCCAAAGAAAAGGTTGGGTAACAGTGCCCATTGTGAATTGTCAGCCTCTTTGACAGGTAAATATTCAACAACTTTTTGAATTACTTCTAAGTGACTATGGATGGCACCAATATTATCAGGAATAAAAAAGCAGCATTCTGTTTAAATGAGCGTGCATGTACTCCCTTTAAAAGCAAATTAAATCAAGTGTCATGTGGTTCTGTAGCACCACACTGCACAATGCAGTCAATTCTTGGGTTATCAAATTAATAGACTGAAAAGGGGAATTACTTATTATTTCCAGGAGCTTAGATAATTTCCTAAGTTCCCAAACAGATTTCACCAACCCATAAGCAAGTACAATGTCTACTCCAAAAATTACCCTATCACAAAGATCCATGTGAGCACGCCCTTTAAAAGCAGTTTGTTGTACGGTATTATGATACACCCAGGAAGCATTTATTTTAACATATGGGTTAGGAATATCCTTAGTGTCACTCTTGAGATTAGCGTTACAAATCTTTCATTCCAGTAAAGCAGCTATATGTTGAATCAATATAACAGCGACAAGACCAGTCTATAGGTAACCAGACATAATCTTGATTTCCACAAATGCAATATTTACATAATGCTGCCATGCCCTGTCATACAGACCCATTATAAATGCTCCAAGTAAAATTGCAAGTACTAATTCTGACAAAAAGTGTTCTGTTTTTACAATAGCAAACATATACTTTAGCAGTCATTGCTAGATGAAGTGGCATTACAGTAAAGGGGTTAGAAACATGTTTATTATTCTGATTTTTAGCAAAAAAAAAATGGCAAAATGCAGTATGAAGCTCAAAATCAATCACTGGGGTATAGAAATCAATGGAATACCCATATCATGTGTGATAGGAGTATGCACAGAAACCCAGCAATTGCTAAAACTGAGGATCTGTGCATAAGCATGCAAGGTAGGAGAAAAAGTATTAAGTTGAGGATGCCACTCAGGTACTCTCAGTTTAATTCTAATGATATGCCTGTCTCTGTTTTAGCAAAGCATATATGTCTATTAAGAAATGATTCAATACTTAAAACTTCAACGGTCACAGATGATGATGGACTCATGGTTCCAGGTGGCCAAAGCATGTGAAAGAAAATGATGATGAAAAGCACAGTAATTGTGGTGACGATTGGGGCTGGAGAGAGTTGCATGGAAATTGTAAACAAGGATGTTGGGCAGGTTGTTCATTGTGCAAATAAAATTGACTACCAAGACATCAACCAAGGGCCTTAATTGCAGATGATTTCAAAAGGGAACGCTGTCTGGATAAGGCAACATCCAAACTGGTGTCCAAAGGGCAGAATGAATCAGTAATGTTGGAACTGGAAGCAGGAAAAAATGTTGTCAGACCTGAAGAATCACTGGAAGATTTATCAGACCAGGATGAGGTAGTAGACTCACAGTATTTAACTTCCTGGACAGGCAACGAGGGTAACTTAACTGAATTTAGTTCTGAATGAAAGCTGGATGGCAGGTGTGGAATCTGGTTGATGGCAAACAGTTCACAAGTAGTTCCAGATATGGTTTGGATGGCAAAGCATCACATGCTTTCACTTCCGGATACAATGATGTCCCTGGTTTGTTGTCTGGTTCTGCAGGCAATAAGCTCTGTTGATTCATGTGGTCTGATGCCAATGGTGTCTTGGTTATACTTGTCACAAGGGAGAGTCTTTTTGACATGCAACATATGAATCCAGGTGGGGAGTTCCTCACAACAGATGACAATAGCAGTTGTGAGCAAAAACAAGTATGGTCCTTAACATCTAGAGCTAAGTGAGTTTTTCTGGGAATGCACTTTGGCATGGTCATGGTCCCCAGAATGCAGTCCATGGTGATCCTGATCTATGGGTTGTTGGGCTGCATGCAGATGACACTATAGTATTTTTGCAAAAGAGAACACAGGGATGTACAATAGAAAAGCATGGTCTCACCAATATTTTGCAATTCTAAATTCTTAGGGAGGGAGTGGCAGCATTCTCATGGGTCTGGCCATGAAGATTTCATGAGGGGATAATTTCCTAGGGGCACTAACTGCACTCCTAATGCTAAATAAAACTAAAGGCAGTGCTTCTGGACACTTAATAGTGTCACACACTTTAGCTAGACTAAGGTTAATAGTCTGATTAGTTCTCTTTACTATCCCGGAAGCCTGTGGTCTATAGGTACAATGGAACTGTAATTTAACATTGAAAGCTTTCCAAATCTGCTGTATTACTTGAGTAATAAAATGAGATCCTTGTTCAGACTGGATACTACAGAGAACATCAAATCTAGGAATTAACTCTGTAATCAGTTTTTTTTTGCTATCATGTGGGAATTGTTCTTGACACATGGATATGCTTCTACTTATCCAGAAAAGATATTGACTATTATAAGTGTAAATCTATATTTTTGTACTTAAGGGAGCTCAATAAAGTCCCACTGAAGGGAACAAAAAGATCCAGGTACTGATTAGACACATTATGTTCTAAGCAAAATACACAAATATTTACAAAATGTTGAGCAACTTCTGAGAGATGAGGGACATACCAGTCAGTAGACATTTGTTTTATTAATGCATTTTTGCCCAAACGAAAAGCCAAGTGATAGGTTTTTACCAACTGATTCAGAAAATTTAGTGAGGCTACTAAATGACCATCCAGATGGCACCACAAAAGGTCTCGAGAGTGACTGCAGCCCTCATTTACCCACCTCCTTCTCTCAAAGTCATTTGTCTGGTCTTGAAAAGACAATAACTCCTGTAAAGAAAAGTTTTTATTTTCATTAAATTGCTGCAAAAATATAGCCTAAACATAAGACAATGCAGTCTATCTTGCTGCCATTATCTGCAAAAGTGTTACCATTAGTCACAGAGGAATCAACTGTCCTTTGTGTTGCACATTTTACTATAGCTATCTCTCTTGGTAATAATAAAGTATCTAACAATAGTTCATTAACAAAAACAGCATTTTTAATAACTTTCCCTGCTGGTATTAAATAACCCCTTTCCTTCCAAAGTATACCAAATTCATGTACAACACTCTATGCATAATGTGAATCTGTACATATGGCCACTGACTGATCTTTGTCAGTTTTACATGCTTCAGTTATGGCTACTGACCAGTTAATAAAATATTATTCTGCATGCAAATGGAAAAGGTTGCTATAAGTTCACCACTGTCTCTTTCGACACAGGAGCCATCTTTGAAAATGATAAGATCTGGATTCTGCAAAGGAACATCTTATAAATCTAATCTAGGAGGAAGCACAGTCTTAGCAACAGCTACACAATCATGGGGTTCTTCTTTGTCCACTCTAGGGATTAAAGAATCAGGGTTAAGTGGTGGGCATTGAACAATCTTTAAAGAAGATTTTTTTTAAGTAAAGACAATTCATATTTGGACAATCACACCACAGATAAATATTACATTTTAATCTTCAGTAACAGAGCTTATACAGAATTGCCACACAAGTCTCGTGCCAGAGAGTTATTGCAGTCGCCATGTCTACAATGTACACTGTCATGGCCACTGCACTAAGGCTGTGGGGAAGGGCTGCAGCTACAGGATCGAGGTTTGTAATGAAATAAGCAAAAGGTCTAAAACCATCATTTCTGCAGTGTGCTAACAATCCTAACATTATTTTACTTCTTTCACTACACAACAGAAAAAAAATCTCATTTCTGGTAATCAAAGTGCAGGAGGATTTAAAATCAATATTTTCAATTGTATAAAATCTTTTTCATGATAGTCCTGCAAGCACAGAGGTTCAAGGGGATCTTTCCTTAAGAATTCTAACAAAGGTCTTACCACTTCTGCATAGTTAGAAAGCAACCTATTATACCCAGAAATCTAAATGCTGTTTCAGAGTAGTGGAATGTGGTGCAGTTTGAATCACATCAATTCCTGAAGGCAGACTCTATCTAGCACCCTCTGAAATAAGATGTGCCAAGCATTGAATTTATGACTTCCATATCTGCAATTTATTTTAATAAACTTAAATCCTAATTCTGCTGAGTCAAAAGAAAAATAGTATCTTGTTTACAATCATATACAATTCTGGAAACTAAGAGCAAATCTTCTACATATTGAATCAAAATAGACCCGCAATGAAGTTTAATCTTATCTAATTGTTTCTTAATTTCTCAATTCGACATACCCTTTCACTAATCAGATTCAAGTGTACTGCTGACCCTTATAAGTAAAAGCAAATGGATCTGATGCTATCTGTGTCATTATTGATCACGGATGGGTCTTGGATCCAACCTCAGATCTGAGCCGGCAGAGTAAGCAACAGCTCCTGAGCTCAAGCTCCTCCCCTCCCAGGAACCCCTGCTACCCATAATCCCCAGATCTCATTTGCCATGAATCACGAGTGGACATGTCTTCTGCAACTCGAGCTCTATGTTGAGATGAGTAGTTTAATTTTTGGGATATTTCTCTTCCTTTTTCTGTCTTTTCTTTTAGTAGCTTAGTTTAGTTTTGCAATAGATTCCCTCCTGCATTAGTCGATGGATCGGTCTCTTAGGTTTTTCCCACCTTATCCTTTACTTGATAGCTTTTTCCTTGCTCTCTTTTCTCCCTTCTATAGGTTAGTGAGTGAGTGAGTGAGTGAGTGAGTGAGTGAGTGAGTGAGTGAGTGAGTGTGTGTGTGTGTTTGTGTGTGTATTCAGAAGTTAGCTCCCCCTATATGCATGAGGAGTGTATCTACTGTCTAGGAGAGCCCCATTTAGAGGTTGAATGTGATATCTATGTGGAATTCAACCCCAGGGCTGTTAAGACTGTAGAAATAAGCTTTTGCTCAAAGGGCTAGCTAAAGGGGGGTCCCCTGGTCTCGGTCTCCCCCCTTCAAAGCCCCTTCAGATCCCAAGAGGAAGCCTTCTTCCCCCTTGGGACTCTCCTGCTAAAACGCCGAGGCACTCAGATCCTAGTTCCCCAGATCCAAGTCCAGCCTTGGGGGCATCAGCTCTGGGGTCTTCAGCTCCGAGAACCTCGGTTCCCCTGTCAGCTCCGAATCCTCAGAGACTAGGAGGTTCTCAGATCTGAATGGGTCCAAAACCACCTCGAATTTGACCAGTCTGTCAGATCCGTCCATGTTATCCTTAGTACTCTTGGATCCATCCAGGCCATCGGATCTGATGGCTCCCTCGGAGCCTGTCATTACTGATGACCTTCCAGCCCCTTTAAAAAATCAGATCTGAGACGGTCCAGTAGGTTTTTTTCTAGGGATCTCAGACCCTCAACTCAGTCAGGCCATTCTTCTGTTTCCTCTAGGTCTACCAGGAGTTTGCTCCCTTCAGACATGGAACAGATGATGAGGAGCTTCCTCAAAGCCCAAATTGAACTTGGCTTGTTACTGTCCCCTAGCCACTTGCCAAGGGGCTCTTCACCCTCTACAGAACTCCTCTCTTTCCGTCCGACTCATGCGAGTTCGACTCCCCAGGATCAGAGCTTGCCTAGGGAGAGGCCATCAGTGTTTGGTAGTGTTCCCATTCCCACACCACCTGGGTCCCTGGCTGGTTTAGTTCTGTTGCCCTCAGAGCTGGAGATGCCTTGGCCCCGACTGGTCTGCAGAGGCTACCGAGGTGGAGAGTCCAGTCTGGAGTGTTTGGCCCATTCCCTACCCTTGGGGGCATCCACTTTTGACAGTTCAGGACTGATATCACCCAAGGACGTCAGTGCTGTGTCGGGTTCTCCCCTTCCACCCCAGTCAACTCTTCCCAGTGGGGATGAAGGTGCAGCTTCTTCCAGCCTGTCAGCCTTCCGGGTGATATAGAGGACCTTCTTCAGTTGGTTGGCAGCCTCTACCTCGGCTCTGGACCCCCCCACCTTGTTTTACTTTGGGTGGTTAGTCATTATCCATTTGGGGTCAGCCCTCCCATGAGTGCCCTCAGAAGGGCATTGCCCCCATTGGGGTGCCCTCTTCTTCTGAGTCATCCCCAGAATCCAAGGTGTAGAAGCCTCCCTGGAAGAGGATTTCTAAGAGGAGGCAATTAGACTCCCCTCAAAAGTCCCTCACTGAGGACATGGATGTTGAAGAAGGGGATGGGTTCCCCCAGACTGCCATCTGAGGAGGTGTCCATTGGGGACATCCTCGATATCCTGAAAGAGCGGGGTGGTTGGTTTTCCCCTCAGCCACCAAAATAGAGCTCGCAGGACAGAGCTCTATGGTCCGCCCCCCCAATAGAGAGTTGTGAGTGATTGATCATTTTGGGAAGTGCGTGTATGCCTCAGCTACTGTCTGACTGAGGACTACTAATTACATGGCACATTTCACGCTGCTGCAAAGGGATTTGGTGTCTGAGCTTTCCTCTTCCCTTTCAGAGTTGTTGCCTCCAGACAGCCTTAAACTGGTCTCTCTGAAGCTTTCTTCTCTTACTTCCCTTGCTAATGCTTCAATGAGGTTGATCTCTAATGCAGCTGAGGTCACCTCTCGAGCAGCAGGCACAGGCACTGCTATCAGATGACATGCCTGGCTTCACCTTTGCAGGTTTTCGGGCAATTTCAAGGTGTCCTTTACAATGCCTCGTTTGACGGATCTGCATTGTTTGGTCCTTCTGCCAAGGAAACCTTGACCTGCAGTGAGCAGGAGGGAAAGACTTTGTCTGCAGTTGGGATCAAGTTCTCTGCTCCCCAACATTACTTCTCCAAGACTCAGAGGGGTAGTAAGAAGCTGTGGTTCTGCAGGGCTCAGTCTTCCTTCCAAGATGCAACTCAGGAATCCTCTTCTTTTGGCCAGGGAAGGGGATTTGATGGCAGATGCTGCCCCAGAGACAGAAAAGGTTCGCAAAATCAGGGCTCCCGAGATCCCTTCTCAGGGAACCCCCACAGCACTCCTGAAGTGCTGCCTGACTGCCTGCCTAGAGGTAGTTGGGGGTCATATCTCCTTGCATCACCTGGCTTGGACAGCTATTACCTTAGACCAGTGGGTGCTAAGCATTGTGTCCAAGGGATACTTCATATCCTTTGACCAGCCCCACCCATTCAAAAGTCACTCCCAGGCATTCCACCCTGACAAAGGGAGTTAGCTCTCACAGAGGTTCAAGACCTTCTTCAAAAATGAGCCATCCAGGAGGTCCCAACAGGACAACAAAGGTCCAGAACTTACTCTCGCTTCTTTTTAGTGCCCCCCAAAAATGGGGACCTGTGTCCCATTCTGGACCTCAGCAATATGAATTTATCAGTCAAGAAGTCGAAGTTCCGGATGTTCACTGTTCAGTCCATTCTTCCGCTTCTGTGCAAGGACAATTGGATGTGCTCGGTGGATCTCAAGGATGCGTACTATCACATAAAAATTGACAGACACTCCAAGAGATTCCTGCACTTCCAACTGGGGGCCAATCACTATCAGTTCAGAGCCCATCTCAGCCCCCTGGGGTGTTCACCAAATGTATGGCAGTGGTAGTAGCCCATCTCCGGCTACAGGGGTTTCAGGTCTTCCTGTACCTGGATGATTGGCTCCTCATGGCACCCACAAGGCATCATCTAACTATAGCCACAGATTACACTCTCAGCCTATTTCAAGATCTGGGTATTACAGTCAACCTTCCCAAGTCACATCTTGTCCCGTGTCAGAGATTGGAATTCATAGTGGTTCTTCTGGACACAGTGTTGGAGACTGCAGCTCTTTCTCCATGCAGGTAGACACAATCTGGGAGCAAGTCCTCCTCCTTTTGGATCGAGAGTTTGCCCCTGCTCATTTGATACTGCAAGCCCTCAATTCTATGGCAGCGGCAGTTCAGTTGGTCCCCTTCTCCAAGTATCACATGCGAGTTCTTCAATGGACACTTCCAGTGCAGTGGTCAGTTCATCTTCACCCTATGTCCATGGCAATCTGGATAGCTCGAGTCTGCTGGCATCACTAGTGTGGTGGCTCTGGTCCAAAGATCTTCTGCTAGGAAGATCCTTTTGTCTTCCACAGCCCCAGGCCACAGTGACCATGGATGCCTCCCTGTTGGGGTGGGTGGGGGGCATTTTCAGGGAAGGACAGTCCAAAGCACATAGTTCCCATTGGAGACCATAGGTTCATAGGTTCATAGGTAGGTACTAGGCTATCAGCCCAAGGGCCTACGTAAGCCTAGCCAGTAAGGTTCCATAGCTTACGCCACCCAAGAAAGTTATTATTCTGTGCCACTGTCCAGCAGAGACACAGAAGTGATCCCCGGGGTGTATTTCCTATTTCCCATCCACTCATCAAGATTTTTCTTGAAGAGTGCTAATGAAGAACTTTGCTTGACATAGATGGGTAGCTTGTTCCAGAGTATAGGAAGTCTCTGGGACAGGAATCTATCCCTCCAGCATGTCCTGTTTATTGTGGTGACAAGGTTTAGGTCCCTAGAGTGTGTAGCTCGGAGGGATTGGGATTTCTTTAGGTGTAGCATGTCCAACAGCTCTGGGTTTGACATAGCTTTATATGTTAGGTAGAAATCACCTCAGAGTAGGCGATATACTACGGAGTAAAGCTAGAGTTTTTTGAGGCGGCCAGTGTAGGGCATTTGTTTGAGGCCAGTAATCTTCTTTGTGAGGTACTTCTGTGGCCTTTCCAGCTGCTGCAGATGTCTTGTGAGGTACATTCCAAAAGGGGCATTGTACTCTATAATGGATCTAATGAGTGACAAGTAGAGGGGAACAATGACCTCTTTTTTCCTGGATGAGAACCCTTTTATGATGAAGTGTGCCACGTAGTAGGACTTCCTGACTACTGTGGCGATGTGACTATCAAAGGAGAGACTACTGTCCACCTTGGTCCCAAGGTCTCTTATCACACATTCGGTGTTAAGTAGATTGCTGTCTATGTGGTAGTTCATGGATACAGAGTTTTTACCAAAGGGGATGACACTGCACTTTTTGGCATTGAGCTTGAGGCCATGGGTCTGACACCAGGCATCTGTCTCAGTGAGGCCCTTCTGTAGGATGTCCACATCATTTCGGGACTTGACTATGGCTCCTAGTTTGCAGTCATCTGCGAACTTCATTAGCCAGAGGCCTTCTGTGTTAGCCTGTACTTCAGAGAAGTAGATACCAAACAGGAGAGGTCCCAGGACGGAACCCTGTGGTACTCCACTTGTCACTGCTTTGAGGTCAGATTTGGAGTCTGCAACTTTTATAGTGTGGGTTCTGTCAGTGAGCCAGCTGGCAACCCATCTTGTGAAGTAGGGATTTATACCTAGTTTAGTGAGTTTAGCTATAATTCCAGAATGGGGGATGGTGTTGAAAGCCTTAGCGAGGTCAAGATAGGCTGTGTGAACCACCTTACCCTCATCCATGGCTTTGGTGACTGCCTCAAAGAAGTCGATCAGGTTCAGGAGGCATTATCTGCCTTTCACAAACCCAAACTGGGTGGGATCCATAGTTTGGAGGTTACCAATGTCTTTGTTTATGAGTTCCATGATGATACGTTCCATGGCCTTGCAGACCAGGCTCGTCAGGCTAATAGGTCGATAGTTCCCGGGATCAGTGGTAGCTCCCCCTTTGTGGAGTGGGATAACTGTTGCTGTGCGCCATTCAGTGGGCACAAAGCCTGATGCGAGGCTATTATTGAACATGGTGCTTAAGTGGGGAGCCAGTTCGTTCTGAAGTTCATGTAAAATGCAGCCTGGGATGTTGTCCGGTCCCATGGATGCTGTGTTTTTGGCTTTAGAGAGTGCAGCTTTTACCTGTGTAGTTGTGATTACAGGGACTCTGCATTCTTCATCTATAGATATGGGCCCTTTTGGGGGTGAGAGGGGGATAACGTTAGCACTGAACCTATCTGCCAGGATGTTGGAAATATCAGTTGGTTCTGTAATTTTCGTGCCTTTGTGCTGTAACGCAGAGCAGATCTGGGTGTTGCCATCTAGATTCTTGACATAGCTATAGAATGCTTTGTGGTTGTCCTTGGATTTAGTGGCGATTTTGTTTTTGTAGCTAGCTTTGCAGGATCTTATAAGGGATCTCAGCTTCTTACTGAGGCTGACCAGGGAGCTCCTCCACTCATGGGATTTTACTCTCTTTTGCAACAGTTTCTTCCTTCTGTTGTACAGTATGTTTAGGGCAGGGGACCACCAGATTGGCTTCCTTTTTTTGGAGGATAGTGTCTTGGTTCTGTTTGGGATAGCACGATCCATGCACATGTGTAAGTGCTTATAGAGTGCATTTGTGTAGGATTCAGCAGTTGTAACTGTATTGTCCATCTGCATGGATGTCATGAAGTTCACCACTTCTGTCTTAAGAAGCATGAAGTTGTCTTTGGAGAAATTTTTTTACTGTGGTTTCCTTAATGGGGGATGGGGGCGGGATGTGGATATCAAGGGTGATAAGCTTATGGTCAGATCGGACTAACGAGGAGTTGACTTCAGGTGTGGAACACCGGTCACTCATGTTGATAATGACTAGGTCTAGGATATTGTTGCCCCTGGTGGGGGTGTGGATAAGTTGATCTAGGGCACTGGAGTTTATGAATTCCAGAAAGCATTGAGCTAAGGAGTTGGTACACAAGTAGTTTTCCCAGTTAATGGTGGGATAGTTGAAGTCTCCCATTATCAGGGTGTTTGGTTGAACCCTAATATTTTCCAGTACATCAAGAAAAGAGGAGTTGGAATCTTGGAGCATGGTGGGGTATCTGTAGCAAGCTACAATTTGGATTGTAGTTTTGCCCAGAGTTAGTTGCACTTGGATAACCTCGGATGCATTATGCTGAGCAACTAGCCTGGAGGTGTGGATATCCTTAATGAATATGGACACACCTCCACCTTTGGTGTTTCAGCCCAGGTTACATGGCCAAAAAGAGTGGTATAAGTTATAGCCTGGTAGTGCAGGGGTGCTTTCTGGAGCCTTGAACCAGATCTCAGTCACTACACAGATATCAATGTTCTCCATTTTAAGGAGTGCCTCGAGTGAGTGCATTTTGAGATTTAGACTTCTAGCATTGAGTAGCATTACCCTTAGTTTTTGCTTGCCTGTTCCTGTTATGGTGATGAATTTGTTATTTGAACCCTGCCTAAAAAAGGCACTATAGGGACAGCAAGAGCCTTAGCCAGTATCCAGAATCCCAAGGGTGACAGGTGCAGGCCATCTGTGGCAAAGCATCGTGGTCTGTCAACCATGTCATCCCAAGCAGACAGATACTGGATCCCCTTAGAATGACACCAGAAGCTTAGCCAATTGTTGAAGTCAGTCATTTTGTCCTTGTACTGTGTTATCATTCTGGACAATGGCAGAATGCTACTCAGAGCTAGGGTCATACCTGCCTGGGCTACAAGATCGGAGAGCTCTTCCATGTCTCTTTTCATGTAGTCCAGGGAGGTACATCTCAAGTCATTCACACCAACATGGACAATGACAGAGTCATATTTGTACTTGTGGAGTGAACTGAGTGCGTGGGTTATGTGGCGGATCATGGCACCCGACAGGCAGCTGACAGTAACCTTCTCCTTGTTTAGCTTGGTGAGTGGGACATCAGTGTGCCTGACTATAGAGTCACCTATGACTAGTGTGCTGTTTACGTTGTTTTGCCTTATTGGCTGTGGTTGAGTGGCACACTGAGTCTGTGGGCTATGTGTCATTTGTGTTGTGTTGGGGGGGTGGAGGTTGCTTGCGTTTCTGCTTTGGAGGTCTCTGTAGCTTAGACAGATTAATATTGAGAGCCTCCAAGAATGTTTTTGTGTTACTATGTGTGGATTTTGGTGGTGTAGATTTAGTGAGACTATGTGATGACTGTGGTGTGGTGCAAATGTTTACCTTCTCCTCATGACTGTCAAGTTCAGTCTTGGTTGGAGAGAGCTTTACCTCCAGTTTGGCTAGATAAGTGCATCTCTCACAGGTTGTAGTATTGGGTGGTAGGAGGAGAGGGTTGTCTGTGTACATGAGGCAATTTCTACATTGCCTCAAGATGCCCAGATTCATCAGATAGACAGGAGAGAACACTGGGAGCTGACCCTTGGACATGCCTGAATAAAAAATATTTTCCTCTAGATAAGTGAGGAAAGTGAGTACAAGAGCTGTTTTTCTCTAAGCAAGTGAGAAAAGTAAGTACAAAAACTGTTTTCCTCTAGGTAATGAGGAAGATTGAGTGCTATAGTAATTAGTAGCTTATTTAGTGCTTACAAGTTCTGAACAAGTGCTGAGCATGAATAAGCAAATTTAAGTGCTAAAACTAAGAATCTGTATCTGCACTAGACGAGTTACAGGACAGAAACAAGTGCAAATGCAGGCTTTCAAATCAGAAAGTTGAGAGAGATGGAAGATTGCCCAAACAGCCAATAACTACAATTTCTGGGCCAGAACCACTCCTTATGTGGTAGACAGGTTACCTAGTGCTTACCACTCCCACTGATAAGCTAGAAGGCTTCCCTCCAACACAGAAAGGCTTGGGGGGCTCAGAAGCTTACATACAGTCCTGGATACAGCAAATATGTATCTGGAACACTAGTTACAGGAAAGGTAGGAAACAGGCTTACAGTTTTTTTTTTTTTTTTACAGAAAAGTAGCAAAAACAGCAGTAAAAACAATTCACATGCAGTGCAAGCTAGCACACTTGAGTATGCAGCAATATTAGACCAAACACAGTTTAAAAATGCAATTAAATTAAAAGGACTAAAAGCAAGTGCAGAAAGAGTTTATTAGGTAGAATGTGGTAAAGAGATGGGACTGGAGGAGTGTCCCAGATCAAATCTACAGTGGGGCTGGCAACTGCAAAAGCCACCAAATTTAAACTACAAACCAAAAATAGGGAAGGTGGGTGGGACAAAACAGTTTCAACAGAGATCTAAGCAACAACTAACAGTACAAACTTTAAAACAAAAAAAAATATTCTCAGCTCTGTATATTTGCCGATCAGTCTCTCAGAACAGTGAGACAACAGTTTCAACAGAGATCTAAGCAACAATGAACAAACTCTATAACCAAAAAATATATACTCAGTTCTGTATATTTGCAGATAATCTGTAAGGCAGTCTCTCAGAACACAGGTTCCAGCATACAACCAAGCTGTACATCAATGTCCTAGAGATGAGAGCAGTCCTTCTATCGTTGCAAGCCTTCCAGGACTATCTCCCTCTTGGGACTGTGGCACTTCAGACAGACAACATGGTGGTAGTCTGGTACATCAACAAACAGGGGAGACACAATCGTATCCTCTTTCAGAGAGGCCACAAGAGTATGGGAATGAGCTATGGTCTCCAGGCACTTTCTTCTTGCAATGCATATTCCCGATGATTTGACAGGCTCAGCAGATCTGTCCTGAGTCCCCATGAGTGGTCCCTGAACCAGTCAGTGGCAAGCCAGATTTTTGACCACTGGGGTCTTCTGTGCTATGATCTGTTTGCCTCCCCGATCAATCACAAATGCAGCAAATACTTTGCCCTGACCCCCCCCACCACCACCACCAGGGGAATCACTCAGGGATGCTCTGATTCACAATTGGCCTCCAGGACTTCTCTATCCTGTCCTCCAACACTCCTCATTCCCAAAGTCTTACAAAAAGCCCATCGTCTGAAGATGCACCTCATCCTCATTGCCCTCTTCTGGCCTCATCAGACATGGTTCTCCCACCTCTGGTCTCATCTAAAATATCCACCCTGGATATTAGATCCAGCCCAGGATCTCATTTCCCATTCCTGGGGGCTTCCTCTTCCCAACCTTCAATCCCTGCAGCTCACAGCTTGCTACCTCCAGTTCCAATGATTATCAGCTAGGTTAAGCTGCATTTTCAGGTGAATTACATCATTTTGGCCTCCAAGAAGCCTTCTACTAAAAAGGTTTACTCCAGCAAATGGAAAAGGTTATCTCTCTGGGCTCATCAGTGTGACGTAGATCCTTTTTCAGCACCTATTCTAGACATTTTGTCATTCCTACCCTCTCTGTTTCAACAAGGGATGAGCTTCTCAATGATTAAGCTTCAACTGGTGGCTATTTCCAACTTTCACCTAAGCGACAGCCCCATGTTTTCTTCTAGGCTGTGCAAGGCTTTTCTTAAGGGTATTTTCTTGCTCAGGCCTCCTTTCAAAGATCTGTCTCTTCCTTGGGATCTTACTTTAGTGCTGCAGTCCCTGACACAACCTCCCTTTGAGCCTGCCATGAAGTCTGATTTTAAGTTTCTGTCTTGGAAGATGGCTTTTTTGGTGGCTATTACCTCTGCCAAGAGGGTTTCTGAATTGCAGCCTCTTTGCATAAAAGCTCCATTCATGTTTTTTCACAAGGATAGGATATCTCTCAAGACCAATCCTTCATTCATTCCTAAGGTAGCCTCAGAAACTAACCTTAATCAGTCAATTCAACTTCCTGTCTTTTTTCCCAATTTTTCAAACAAAAGGGAGTACAAACTACATTGCCTGGATGTACATAGGCAGCTATGTTTCTGTTTGAGGAGGACAGAGAATTTTCAAAAGTCAGATCAGCTTTTTATAGCTTTCTCTCTGGCCAGGAAAGGTAAGGCCATTTCCAAAGTGTCTATTTCACAATGGATCAGTTGTTGCATAGCTCACATTTACAAAAGCAATCACATTGCTCTTCCAAGGCCTATTAAAGCTCATTCTACTAGGTCAGTGACTGCTACTTCGGCCTTCTGGGCAAGGACTTCCTTGGATGACATTTGTGCTGCTGCCACTTGGTCAAATCCCCATACTTTTGTACCACATTACAAATTGGATTTGGTGTCCAGGGGCAGAGCTTCATTTGGTTCTTCTATGCTCTGGCATGTCCTTCCTTGAGACCACCCAAGGTTATGGATAGCTGGGGACTCTGATCCATCCGTGATCAATAATGATGCTGATAGCATCAGATAAACAGTTATGTACTTACTATAACTTGGAATCTGTGCTATCCAGGGTCATTATTCATCAAGTTCCCACCCTCCACCCCCCTCCTTCTGGTGACTGGGGATTCATGGAGTAGTGGTGTGTTTGGTTCTGCTGTTCCTTACTGTAGACAGTTTCACTGTCCTTATTTCTATCTAGCAAACTCGATCTGAAGATTATGGGTAGCAGGGGTTTCTGGGAGAGGAGGAGCATGAGCTCAAGAGCTGTCCCTTACTCTGCCAGCTTGGATCTGAGGTCGGATCCAAGATCTATCCATGATAAATAATGACACTAGATAGCACAGATTCCAAGTTATGGTAAGTACATAACTCTTTATACTGACTATCTGGATGTATAGACAGGATAAAAAAGGCAGATGAAATATCTATCTTTGAAAAGGTGGTGGCATCTGAAGGAATATAACTCAGTATTGTTGCAGGGATGGAACAACTGTAAATATTACTACTACTACAGCATTTACTGCACGTAAATTTTGCACAGATCTATACATACCTTTTCCTGTTTTTTTTAATTTGTAAAACAGACTTATTACAGGGACTGTGAGTTGGGACAATAATATGTTGTAACAAGGAAGAAATAACAAGTTCAGTTCCTTTTTCTGCTTCTACTGACAGTGGATGCTGAACTACCATAGGAAGGCACTCACAGGGCTTTAATGTTATGTGGACAGGTTCTGCATACTGTGTGAGCCCTACCTTGTTGTCATGGGTAGTCCAGAGCTGCAGAGATGTAACATTCAAATACTCCATATCAGCATTTTCTACTTTCTGCTCTACTGTTATGAAAGCAAAAGGGGCATCTTCATTTGAACACATAGTACTAGAATATAATCCTAAAGATTCATTGGGAACATTTAAAAAAGCACCATCATGTGTGGAATACACAGTACATCCAAGTTCACATAGTAAATCTCTAACTAACAAACTTAAAGTGGCCGGATATCCTACAATAATGAACCAATGTGAATTGGAATAGGTTTAGTTTCTGGATAGTCTAAAGGAACTCTGGACACGCCCACACCTTCAAGCATGTGTTTAGAAAGTGGAAGGTGTTTGGCTTTTGCCACAGTAATCATAGGTCTAGTAGCTCCTATATCTACAAGAAATGAGACAGATGTATTTTGTACTGTAACATTGACAAAGGGACTGTCTTGATCAATTGCCTTACATGCCCTCTTGAATGTAAATTCCCGTGATGTACTGTGCCTTTCCGAAACCTGGCTCAAACCTACTACCACTGATAATGAGGTTATACCCACAGGTTACAATATATTAAGACTTGATTGCATCTTTAGGAAGGGGGGTAGCCATCTTGTATAAATCCACAATAGAAATAACCAAAACTAGTACTCCACATGCCTTGCTAACTGACAATGCAGAAATACTCATCACTAAGATACAAATCAATAAACACAAATCTATAAACATTGCATGTATCTATATTCCTCCAGGTAACAACACAAATACCTTGGAGGGCATCCTCCAATGGCTGTCCATTAATTGCCCCCAAGAAACTATTATTCTCTAGGACTTTAATATCGACTGGGGCACCTGTTCTTCAGACTTCCCCACCACCCATATAAATTTGCATGGCTTCTCCCAGATCATATATACCCTTACCAGAATCAATAAGCCTAACAATAAGGAAAGTATCCTACACTGGATATTAATAAACAGCCATCCCCATATATATAAAGCAGGCACCCTATCTGAGGACATCAGTGATCACTTCCTAACCTATATAATCAGGAAAAGAAATGACATCCCTCAACAATCTACCTTTAAAACCATTAGGAGTAATAAGAACTTTAAGCAAACTAAATTCCAAAATGAACTTAACTCATGTGACTGGACTGACCTAAAACTGCTTCCACTAGATGAAGTAGTCTCGTACTTTAACTCTAAATTTCTTGCTATCTTGGATAACCATGCTCCCAAACATACTATCAGAACCAATAATAAAGTAGCACCATGGCTGTCAAATGATACTAGACAAAAAGTCATTTGCAGAAATAAAGCGTGGGTCTCCTGGAGAACCACTAAATCCCCAAAAGACCACCTCATATATAAACAACTAAAAAATGATACAAAGAAGTCCATTATGCTAGGCAAAAAAAAACGACTACTGTAATCTGCAACAAAAGCACCAAAATCATCCACAAAAATTTTGGTCTGGCATAAATAAACTTCTCCACCCAGGACAATCATCTACCCCTACCCCCTTGACTACCCCCCAAAAACCTCCAAAAATTGTCGCTAACACCTTTAACTTTCTTTACAGAAACCGTGCAATCCATTGCCAACAAACTAGCTCCCAATACCCCAAGTTCTACCAATCCCACACCCAATAATCACACCCTCTTCAAGTTCAAGCCAGTTCCAACATCTTTTATTAGGTCCGTACTCAAAAATTTGAAACCCACCACCCTTTTGGCAGGCCTACTACCCACAGAGTATCTCCAAAAAGCCGCTAATGAAATAGCATACCCCATTTCAATATTAATCGATAGAACTATTTTTGAAGCTTATCTCCCCTCCATCTGGAAAATCTCCCACATTATTCGCTATCAGCCCTAGGGCCTATACAAGCCTACCATAAACAATTCTGGCTATTTCTTCCCACATTATTTACTTACTTCCTGGACTCTAGCAGCGACTGGCGTTGATCCTGGGGTGTGGTTTTCTTTTTTCCATCCTCTCCAATCCTCTTGAAGTGAAGAGGTCAAGAGGCACTCTGCTGGGGAGTCTCTGGGTCAGGAACCCTCCTCCAGCAGCATTTTTGTTTTGTGATGACAACAGGTTTAGATCCCTGGAGCGTAGCTCTGAGGGATTTGGATTTCTTTTAGCATGTCCATGTCCAACAGCTCTGGGTTTTGACATGGCCTTGTTAAGAGTAATGTACTGCCACCTATATGGTAATTCATGGAAACATGTTTTTCCCAAAGGGATAACAATACATTTCTTGGCATTTGAGCTGAGCCCATGGGCTCTGGCACAAGCACTGTTTCTCTAAGGCCCCCTTTTGTAGTATCCCACATCAT
This sequence comes from Protopterus annectens, assembly GCF_019279795.1. NCBI lineage: Eukaryota > Metazoa > Chordata > Ceratodontiformes > Protopteridae > Protopterus > Protopterus annectens. The sequence continues at coordinate 569,800,964 of NC_056743.1, forward strand.
TTGGGGATTCAATCGGTTCCCAGTTTGCAGCGTCATCTGCAAACTTTGTGTTAGAGAGTCCCTTAGTTGACACTGTGTACAGATGAAGATGCCAAACCAAACCAGGCCCCAGGACCAGGACTGAACCACTTACTCCTTGTCTTGTTGTCAAGAAAAGTCCTCTCCATAAAGGGGGAAATTCCACTGAACTCTCAAATTACAGGCCTATAGCCATCCTGTCACCCTTGGCTAAAATAATGGAAAAATGTATCCATAAACAATTCCTAGCCTATCTTAATCAGAACAATCTCCTAGCCCCCCTCCCAGCATGGATTTAGATCTTGCCATAGTACAACCTCAGCCCTTCTTTCTTTCTCTGACACAATAAATCAAAACCATAATAACAACAAGCTCTCTTCAGCCCTCTTCCTAGACCTTTCCAAGGCTTTCAACATGGTAAACCACCAGCTACTCTTAGAGACACTAAAAACTCTCTATAGATAACCTGGCAGACAACAAGCTGTACTATGGAAAGATAACCTATCTTTCCTTTTACCAATCACCCTTGGAGTCCCCCAGGGATCTATATTAGGTCAACTCCTATTCTCCATCTTCATTAATGATATGCATAAAGTCATCCCAGATGTAACGTGTATTCAGTATGCAGATGACTCGACCCTAATCTGCGCTGCCACCTCCACCACAGACTTACAATCTTTATCCCAAAACACCTTCAACAAAGTAGAGAACTGGCTCACTGGTTGTTGTCTACTATTAAACCAAAATAAAGCCAAGCTGTTACTGTTTACCCCCACTGGCAAGGTCCCTTTACCATCTCTCACCATAACATCTAACAATGATACCATAATTTCCCCAGAACCTCGTACTAAACTACTAGGAGTAATCATTGACAACAACCTTAAGTTTGATGCTCATGTCGACAAAACTATTAAAACAGTTAATAAGAAACTAGGCTCTTTATACAAGATTAAACAATTCCTAACCCCATCTGCTAGGACTGTGATTGCCCGTACACATTTGCTATCAACCTTTCTTTATGCCTTACCCATCTTCGCACACCTAAGCAAATCAGACCTCAATAAACTTACAATAATATTGCCAGATTTGCCAGAGGATCAGCCTATAGAACCCATCACTGTCAAAACCTTAAATTGCTAGCTAGACTGGCTAGAACAACCCTACCAACGTCAGTATAACCAATTAATAGTTGTTCACAAAGTTCTCTACCAACCAGACAGCACACCCGTACTGAAACATATTATCACTCCCTACAGTAACTTAAAAACACTCCGCTCTTCCAACAAAACGCTAGTACAAACTGTTAAATCCAACAATTCAGCTGGTGAGTCACTATTTAGCAACTCTGTTGGCAAAACCTGGAAGTTACTTCCTGTGGAACTTACTACTGATCCCTCCTTAACCCAATTCAAAATACTTAAAAAACACCTACAAATGCATTGGCTTTGTCCCTGTAGAAACACTGACTAATCCCTACTCAAATACCAACTATAAATGAAAACCTTATTACAGGAAGAAACTTTCATTGTATTACTCTGATTCAGTAACTGTTTAGAAAATGGAGTATATGTCTGTTACCTACTGGAAAGCATTAAAGTAAGGATGATATTATGACTCAACCATGTATGAGAACCACTAAAAATGTATGTGATCTCCCTTATCAGTTAATAATTTCCAACTATTTCCTATCAGTTAATAATTTCCAGTGTGTATTCTAGAAAATCTTGAACATGTGTATATCTGTTGTTGAACAAATGTCAATTTTGTAATATTTCACTGTATGTATACATGCTATGTATGTCTGGATCTTTTCTCCCTGGGCCTCCGCTGAAAATGGACCTATATCCATTCGGACTTTCCTGGCTAACAAATGTAAAATAAAATTGGTACCAAGGGAAATAACTGTAGTTCCTGCTCATGGCTGTCCTAATGAGTTTGCTGCCTCACAAGTGGCTGGCAGACCATGTTCCATACAGCAGGGTTTCTTTCAGGTTGCTGTGGTGTTTGAGTGTTTGAGGAAGTTACTTGATATCCTACTAATGGACATTGTTTCCACCAGTGCCCAGTCTGACCACAATTAAAATAAGTATTTAAATGTAGAACACCTTGTGATGACTGTGTTGAATCAGAGGGATGGTTATTTTGCAGATACTGCCCTTGGGGGTTGCTGAAAGTATTAGGCTCTCCATTTCCCCCACTATTTTCTCTTCCCCATTCTTGCTCTCAGAAGTTGGCATTGAACTACTAAAGTTGAATATCCACTAAATTTTCCTTTTGTTCCTTTTCTTCCATAAGTATATTATCTGCTACACATTGTGCCTTATTTTCAGTTTCATGAATGTCTAAGCTTGGCCAGTTCAAACAAACCTTTTCAATCTGTTCTTGTACGGGTGGCAGGAAGCTCTCTACAAAAGCTGCTGACAACCCACTGGCTGCTGCACCTTCTGTAGGCTGTGGGTGTCCAGAGATGGCTTCAAATGCATCTATTGTGTTATAGATATGCATCAATAGATTCATTCTCACTTTGTGCAATGGCTTTCATTCTTGTCCAGTTAGGGGCAACGGGTACACTGTGGTAATGGCTTTTAAAAAGTTATTTCTAGCAGCTAGAAATCCATCATCTGTATATTTTGGAATGTTGTCACCTAGGTTAGATTTTTCACATATTTTCCTAAAAAATATATCAGAAGGTATGGAGCGTCTATATCATAACATCGACTGCTTAGGTTGTCGAATGCTAAATCATCGACACCTAAGCGTCAAACGCTTAAAATAGCGAACAGCCACATTATTGAATTCTTTCCTCGGGAAAGAATTTGGCTGGCCATCCGTAAACAACATAAATAAACACACCCAAACATAGTGGGTGGATTTGACCCCCACACAGCCCCCTAACTAAATACACCAACTCTGAAATCGCTCTACATTGGGTAAAGGGCAAATTCCCGATAATGGCCAAGCAAATTCTTTCCCGAGGAAAGAATTCAATCATGTGGCCATTTGCTATTGTAAGTGGTCGACGCTTAGGTGTCAATGATTCAGCATTCGAGAACCTAAGCTGTCGAGAATTCAATAGGAACCCGGTATGGAGGCTTTTAGTACAGCTCTCAAGTCTTCGATAGTAGGGTTTTGCAATTGTACATGTCCTTTTAAGATTTTTGCATATTTTGCCGAGTGTGTTTGAATGAGAGAGAAAGAATCTACAATGGTATGAAAATCCACTTCAGTCCATGGCCGGACCACTCTTACAGTAGGTTCAGCCTCACTATCTCTAGTTGCTGTGGGGTTTGGTACTTTCCTTAAAGGGTGCATCTATGTGGAAGATATATCAGAACCAGTAGATGAGTCAGAATCTGTCTCTTCTCCTGCAAGCTGACATGCAGAGGATATCCACTGGTATTCCTTCCCTTCAATAATGTTTGGAAATCGAGTAATAATATGCTTATTTTAGCCAAAGTAGTAGTTTTTGCTGGCTGGCTTTTATTAGGAAATCTTTTTAACTTTCCACTTGTATTTATGTTTGTCAAACAATTGCTTCCCTTTATTAGCTATATGCATTAATATTTAGTCTGAGAATATTGCAGACCAGTGTTGTTGACAAAACCTAGTGTTATAACCCAACCCAGAGGGTAGAGTGGAAGTGCTGGAAGTAACTTGGACTGTATCTGGGGAAGTGGTAGGGCCGGATTCATGAAGGCTTGCATGGAGTCTAAGAGTAGAGTAAGACTCCATGCAGCCAACATGTCCATCGAGCGATCCAGGAACAGCCAGTAGGGGTGTGCAACTGAGCTCTCCAAACTAGTCCTACACGGACAGGGCTTGGATATGCAAATTACCTCAATTGCAGGTGAAAGCTATGCAAATGAGGTAAATTTGCAATCCAGGAAACCCGAACCTGTCCGAGTAGGAGTAGTGTTATTTGCAGAAATGTACTCAGTTGATAACTGAGTACGGTTCTGCAAATAGCAAAATGGAGCCATGACAGCTGCAAAAAAAACATGCATTTACAGGAGGAAGCATGCCAATGGCCAAAAATACGGCCATTGGCAATGGGAAGTGACGCAAAATAGAAATAAAATAACTTTTTTTTTCATCCCGATCTCCGGGGTTTAACTGTAGCACAGCGCCTCGCAAACGTGCTGCGCCCTAAAAACCAGAAAATTAATAATTAAGATCCACAAATGTGGATTTTATAGCTAAAATGAATTTACAGTGCAAGTGAATGGCAGGCTGAAGACAACATGGCCACCGAGTAGAGGTTGCTAAGGGGGGAAGCTCAGTCTAAGAGATGTAATCAAGCATTAGTAGGCAATCCTATGCAAATGAGAGTTAGGATAGTGAATTGCAAGTTTACATAGGAAATCAGCACAGTCAGTGGAGTGTAGGAGTAGGATAAGGGGAGTAACAGAGTAGAAGATAGGTGACATCACAAGGGGAGTATGTATGAAAGGAGTGAAGCTCATTGGAGCAGAGTGTCATGTGTCAGCTGACAATTACATATTATTGAAAGAGGTGTGTCAACAGGTAGGCTAGGTAAAGTCAAGAAATTGAAGGTGTATGCCGTGGATAACACCAAAGTTTCTTGCTGAGCGTGCATGCGCACATGTGCGCACCTGTAAACCCGAGTAAGACAGTGTGTGCGCGTGTAAGCATGTGTGCGCGCGTGTAAGCTTGAGTAAGCATATGTAAGGCTGTGTAAACAGTTGTAAGCACGTTTGCGCCAGTGTGCATGCGTTTTAACAAGAATAAGCAAGTTTTAGTCCGTGTAAGCATGTGTGCGCACGTGTTAGCTGCTGTGCATGTGTTTGCGGTTGTGTGCGCGGCGCTCCCCCCTGAGGAAACAGAAGGGAAAAAGGAAACACACCAAATAGTAGGGAAGTTACCAGGGAGTACTAGCAGAGCTAGCAGGTGAAAACAATCAGAATAAGGCAATTACCCAGGCAGAACACTAGCCCAGCCCAGCCCAGCACTTAAAACTCTGCAAACAACAGTCCATTATGTTTCTCTCAAGAGACACTGCAACACTGCAGTAAGCTAATAGAAGTGAAAACTGAAAAAGCTTTACTGAGACAAAAAATGTTAGGGGCTGCCATTGCTGTTATAAGGTGACATATGCAACATGCTGAAGGTGGTGATAATGTAAATGCTGCTGGACAACCCACAGTGAGGAGAAGGAGAAGAGTGTACAGGCCTAGGGTAACCTACCAGGGGCTACATGAGCTGGAGATAGTGGAGCACTATAGAGTGGACAGAGACCTCTTGCAGCAAATTGTTGAGCTGTGCAGGCCACGCCTCATACACAGAACCAATAGAGGGGAACCCATCCCAGTTTAAACTAAGGTATGTGTTGGCCTAAGAATATTAGCAACAGGTACCTTCCAGAGACCAACTGGTGATATGATGGGGATATCACAGGCATCAGCATCCAGGGTATTGCACCAGTTCCTGGATGCCATGTCAGCACATGTCGGTGATCATGTATATTTCCCCAATTCCCGTGAGGTATTGGCCAGCAATATGCGTCTCTTGCAGCAAATAGTGGAATACCCTGAGGTAGTGGGTGCAATAGACTGCACGCACATACGCATCAAAGCACCAGCCATTGAGCGGGGTAGGGTCTACTTCAACCGCAAGGGCTTCTCCTCCATCAACTGCCAGGTCATGTGTGATGCCCAGGGCATAATACTGAATGTGTGTGCTGGCTGCCCTGGAAGCTACCATGATTCCCATATCTGGCATCTGACGCAGCTGTACCAGACATTTGCCAATGGGGACATCCCACATGGTCACCTAGTGGGGGATGCTGGCTATGCACTGGAGCCGTGGCTGATGACACCCATCAGAAACGCACACACACCTGACCAGGAATGCCATAATGAGGCACATGCACAAACACGAAATGTAATCGACCGTGTGTTTGGGCTGCTCAAGTCACGGTTCCGGTGCCTGGACACATTTGGTGGAGCCTTGCAGTACTCACCAACTACATGTACCCAAATGGTCATGGTATGTGCTATGCTACATAATATGATCCTGCAAAAACAGCTGCAGCAGGACCAGCATAGGCCTGGGCCAAACAGCCCCCCACCATTGCCAAGGCCATCACAAGCAGAGCGTGACTCGGAGGAGAAACAACCTGAGCCTGCCCCAGTAGGCAGAAGGAGGCGTGCCCAGTATGCTTTGACCTTGGCAAAGAGGCAACGCAAAACACCTAGACTGGCTCAGTAGGAACTCTGGAAATGATACCTCTCTCTGACCCGCACATATAGTAAAAGGGATGCCTACGTTGACACTACCTGCTTTCAAACATGTATAGGGAGTGTAGTATGTGCATCCGACATAGGCAGCCCTGCATCAACACCTGAGGCGTGATTGCCATGTGTTAAGCAATATAAAGCAGTGCTAAACAGCATTTACCACCATGTAGTATATGTAAACAAAATCGCACACACCAACTAGTACAAATGTGGTCAATGTTGAGTAATATTGGCTAACGTCCAGCAATGATGGTTAATATTGAGCAGTGTTGGACAAGCTGGGTCTAAGTAGGGCATAGCTGAACAAAAGCCAACATGCTCATAGTTGCTCTACTGGCCCTTAAGCAGTCTGGTCTGCTCAGTATGAAAATATAAGCGGTGATGGGCCTCGAACCCAGGATACTGTGCACTATAGTCATAGTACTGAACCACTAAACCATGACAGTATTGCAGTGGTTAGCTTGTATGAAGAAATGTTGATAAGTCTATGCAAAGTATTCCATGGAAACCCTGCAGGCACAGCATAATCCCTGTCGAGTTATGACACAAAGGTGAGTCCTGCAGTAAGAACAGAACCTGACTTTCAACACACACAGTAGAAATGTTAATATTGGACATGTACACATACATCAACAAATGTACTGGACCTCAGACAGTAACATACTGAAAGGTCACACTGGGCATGCTCACACACTTGAATACATGAGACAAATGTCAGGCAACAGAACACTGACAGTCTGAACTGGGCATGCTCACACACTTAGGCCATGTTGGAGTACAGCAGTGGGCCACACATATCAGACAGTTGCATGTGTTAACCCAGGAATCTCTCACTATCCAGCAATCTGCCCTGTGCACACACTTATATGACAACAGACACGTATATAATATAGTGGAACCCTGTCATAATCAAATATGTTCTGCAGATACCTAAGCGGTTCATAGAAAGTGGGAAAGCAAATATGATAAAAACTTGCAAACAGTATCAGCAATAAACATTGTGCATCATGAACATTATCATAGGTTCAGAGGTTGATACTAGGCTATCTGCCCTAGGGCATGTACAAGCATAGCCAGAGTGTGTTTGGCTTCTGCAACCCAGTCAAATCAGAACACTGTGCCTGTGAATACTAGGAAACACAAGATAGCCCATTTACGTTTAGTGTATTGTGCCTCTGTCTAGCAGGGACCCAGAAGATATCCCATGGGTAAACATATGATCACCCATCCACTTGTCAAGATGTCACCTGTAGGTGGTCAGTGGGTGGCTCTGCCTATGCAAAACCGGGACTACACTCCGCAGTGAGTGGAGCCTTTCGGATAATAATCTTTCCCCCCAGCATGTCCTATTAACATCTGTGCTGAGGTATATGTCCCTGGAGTGTATAGCTCCAAGGGAGTTGGATATCCTGAGGTGGAGCATGTCCATTAATTCTGGGTCAGGTATTGCCTTAAACTACAGGCACACAACGCATCCGTGTAGGTGGTAAATGACTGAGTAGAGCTGGAGCTACTGTATCTGAACTGTGCAGGGCATCCGTGTGAGTCCCTACATCTGCTTGATGAGTAACATTTGTGGCCATTACAGTTGCTGCAGGTGTCGGGTAAGGTACATCCCAAATGTGGCATAGTAACCAAGCATGGTCGTGATGAGTTTAGGGGCACAATGACCACACGTGATCAACATGTGAAACCATGTGGGATATGGTGGGCTATGTAGAAGTACTGTCTAACCACTTTGGCAATGTGATTGTCAAAGGCGAGAGTACGAACAGGTCATGTCCCCAAACCCATAACAATTACTACCGTATGTAATGGATTACTACCTATGTGGTAATGTGTGGGCATGTTGTCATTCTCAAAGGGGATGACTATGCAACTAATGGCATATAGCCGTAAGCCATGGCTCAGGCACCAGTCATCCTTTCTCTGTGAGACCCTGTATGAGTATGCATGTGCCAGCTGGAGAGTTGATTATGGCACCCAGTTTGCAGTCATCTGCGAACATGGGCAGCCATATCCCTCCTGTGATAGCCTGTACGTCACACAAATATATACTGAACAAGAGAGGTCCCAGGACTGAGCCTTGTGGGATGCCATGTGTAACTGGTGTATAGTCAGACATGGCACCTATAACACTGAGCATGTGGGTGCTATCCCTGATCCAGGTAGCAATCCATCGTGTGAGATATGTGTCGATATTGATGCCGGTGAGCCTATGCATAATGGCCGAGTGGGGTATTGTGTTGAAGGGTTGTGTAAGGTCCAGGCAGGCTGTGTGGACAACCGTCCCAACACTGATGGACCTGGTAACTGTTTAAAGAATATGAACAGGTCCAATAGGTAAGATCTGCCCACAACAATGCTGTAATGTGTAGGACCCAGTGTCTGTAGGTTTCCCATGTCTATGTGCATGTGTCCCATTACAATATGCTCCATAGCTTTGCAGAACAGGCTAGTTAGCCTTATAGGCCGATATTGTCTGTGGTCTGTTGTGGCAGTATTCAGTGGAGCGGGACCACTATCGCTGTACGCCATTCCGTGGGTACAAATCCTGCAGTTACTCTGATATTGAACAGTGACGTAATGTGAGGGTTACGTCTGTCATGAAGGCCGTGTACGACACAGGCCGGGACACCATCTGGTCCCATTGATACTGTGTTGTCCACTGTGGGGAGGGCAGCACTCACCTGTTTATTCGTGATGTCAGGGAGGTTACACTCTGTTGGGATGGACAGTACCTCCTTAGGGGGGATGGGGGGCAGACATCTGCACTGAACCTGTTTGCCAGGATGTTGGCAATGTCTGTGGGTTCAAGGTATGTTTAGTCAGTATGCAGTAACACACAGCATATCAGTGAGTGTCCAGCCAGGTACCTGAATTAACTGAAGAAGGCCTTGTGAGTGTCCGATGTGTCTGGTGCAATTGTCCGTTAGAAGCGGGCCTGAAATAAATACACGAGTGATTGTAGCTGTCTGCTAGTACAGATCACAGATGCCTTCCCTGTCTGGGATTGTGCTCCATCATGTAGTAGCTTCCTCCTTTTGTTGTGTAGCGTATTAATGGCCGGGGTCTACCAGACAGGTCCCCTGCCATTGGAGGAGTGAGTCCAGTTGTTATTTTGGATAGGACGATCCATGCAGTCCACTAGGTGTCCATAGAATGTGTATGTAAAGGATCCAGCAGTCTGAGCCATACTTACCACTGATCCAGGGTCTCTGAAGGATACCACCGTGGTATGGAGAAGTGTGACGTTTGCTTTCGTGAAGTTCACCAAGATTACCCAGGATGGGTGTGGGGACGGGATATGGATGTCCAGTGAGATAAAGTATGTTCTGACCTTACCAATGAGGGGTATATCGCAGGCATGGAACATAGAGTCCCCATGTTGGTGATGATCATGTCCAATATGTTGTCCCCTCTTGTGGGTGTGGTGACTGGTTGTGCCATAGCATATGAGTTTACAAATAGTAGCTGGGTGAGGGTGTTGGGGCCTGAGTACTATCCCCAGTCAATGTGTGGGTATTTGACGTCAGCCAATATAATGGTGTTTGGGGAGACCCTCATATTGTCCAGTGTTCCCAGGAAAGCCGAGCGTGGTTGCTGAGTTTGTGAGTGTGGTCTGTAGCAGGCAACAAACCAAAAGGCAGATTTGTACAATGTTAGGTGCATATGTATGGTCTGTGATGCTTTGTGCAGTGCTACCAACCCAGAGGTATGTGTATCTGTGATGTATATGGATACTCCCCCTATTTGTGTTGGCCATTCCAAGTTATGTGGTCAGAAAGCATGGTACAAAATATAACCAGGTAGTGCTGGTGTGCATGTGGGAGCCTGAACCATGTGTCTGTTGGTGCACAGATATTGCTATTCTCCATACTGAGGAGATTCCTGAGTGGGTGCAATTTGAGGGTAATACATCTGGTGTTGAGCAGCATTACCCTCAGTGTCATGTACTCTGTAATGTCTATTGAGATAGGGCTGTCTTTTGAGCCCAACTTAAAAAAGGCAGTATGGTGGCAGCAAGTGCCTTAGCCAGTATTCAAAAGTCCAAGGGTGACAGGTGCAAGCTGTCCATAGGGAAGCTATGTGGCATGTCGAGCATGTCACTCCAGGCTGACAGACACTGTATCCCGTTTGAATAACACCAATATGTTAGTCAACTGTTAAACGTGATCAGTTTGTTGGTATACTGAGACATCATACTTGGTGAGTGTAAAATGCTAGACAAGGTCAGTGTCATACTGACCTGGGCTACATGATCAGAGAGTTCCTCTATGTATCATGTCATGTGGTCCAGAGAGGAACATCTGAGGTTGTATGTACCAGCATGGACAATGATGGAGCCAGTCCTGGACTTGCTTTGGAGTGACCCGAGTGCATGTCTTATGTGGCGGATCCTGGCACTTGAGAGACAGCTCAAAGTGACTATTCCCTTGTTTGGCTTGGTGAGTGGGACATCAGTGTGTCTGACATTAAGTGTCACCTATTACAAGTGTATCAGGTGTGTTGTTTAGCCCGAAGGGCAGTGACTGTGTGGCACACTGACATTGTGAACTATGTGATATGTGGGTATTGTAGTGGGGTAGCAGTTGTTTGTGTGTCTGCTTTGGAGGTCTCTGCTGCTTAGGCAGGGTGTATGTAGAGCCTCCGAGTATGTGTATGTGTAATAATGTGGTTTGATTGCTGTCGCTATCGGTGTATGTGAGACTGATATGTGTTGTGTGTGGTCACCTTCACCACCTGATAGACTATGCCAGTCATGGGTTGAGAGAGCTCAGCCTCCTGTATGTCAGTAATGTTGCATCTCTCACATATATCTGAGTGTGTTGGGAGGAGGAGAGGGTTGTCTGTGTACATGAGGCAGATGTGACATTGTGTCATAACCACAATATTCACTAGCTGGACTGGAGAGTACACATAAAACTGACCCTTGGACATGCCAGTATATTATGATGCCATACTCTGTAGCCTGATCCCAAAGGATCAGTAGGGTGTTAAGTGTGTAAAAGAGTATAACTGGGATTAGTGCTCAGGTTTGTTGGTGTTTTGTAAAGAGTAGCTGAGAAGGAGTCCAGACTGAGAATCATGACATGTCCTTCAGCTATGTCATAAATAGTAATGTACACTCATATATGTCCTGAGTCAGGGACAACTGTACCTTACTGACAATGCCAACATCCTGTCAGACAGGCCCATATATACATACCCACCTCCCACTGGTGATAGTCCCTGACATCATACCAGGAGATATCATGTGTAGAATGGCTGAATAGTTCCCCCCAAAGCCAAAAGCATGGCAGCAATTGGATTACATTGTTTCCCAATATGTGTCATGCATGCACTACAGAACAAACAGACCCTGCACCTGAACAGTCTGTTGAGTCTCACCCACTCCACAGGATCTGGAACCGTTGAATGTGTTACAGCAACATATGGCACTCCCCACAAGTGTGGGTGCACAACACACCATGGGAAGTATAGTCCAGTAAGCCTACAAAGTCTGATCTGCAAGGCCATGGAGTGCATCTTGGCTGAAGTCATAAACAGAGCTATTGGAAGCTGACAAACACACAACCCTATCAACTGTGGTATGTTCATGTGCAGATCATGGTTCCCAAACATGCTACACCATTTGCAAGGCAGCCACCCAGGACATACATCACTGAACAGAGCTACACATGTCCCACATAGACTTTGAATAGCTCTTCATCAACATCACAGACACATGTCATATCCAAAAAACCAACAATCTGTGCATAGATATGTGTTGACATATGAAGGGATGTCAATGTGTCCACAGATAGATCACACAAGGTGAGACTCACAGGGTCCTGTTCAAGCTGTTGATACCTGCCGACCCACATGGATCATTCTTGAGATTGCATAAAAGAAAGTGTACACACATTGCCATGTCCAGTCTGATGATGTCAGCATCCTACAAATATACCAGGAGAACAGAAACCACCCAGTAAAGCATATAGCGTGCAGTGTTAATGCATATTTCTCTAGTATCATAACATAGTTAGGTAGGGGTTTGAATCCTGCAAACACTGATAGTGTGGGGGGTGTGTGTATGTGTGTGATGTCCTTTGAGAGGAGTAACCTTTTTGGAGACTGGGAAAACACAATAAAAGAGGTACATCCCTCTTTGGAATGTCTGATGATGTCAGCATCCTACAAATATATCAGGAGAACAGAAACCACCTAGTAAAGGATATAGTGCACCGTGTTAATGCGTATCTTTCTAATATCATGACATAGTTAGGTAGAGGTTTGAATACTGCAAACGCTGTGTGTGTGTGTGTGTGTGTGTGTGCCACAGGTGGTCAATGCAGTGTGGGTTTTACTTTTACTACGGTATGACATATGATTAAAACAGTATGTGCATTGCACACATCGGGTATCTGCGTGGCAAATAAATATGTGTACATGTGACCTCAATCAGTACGTAGGTGTGAAGCCTGCATACTACATGAATACATTTGTTTCCTTCGACAGACTGTACCGCTACTTCTCAGATCATAGGTCACATATGTATGTATGCAACAAGCCCGGCCACTGTAGTGATCTGTGGCCAAGGTCATCTGTGCCACACACACCCATGACATGTACTATAGAGTACTGTGAGTGAGGGTAATTGCCTGGAGTATATGTCAGACATGTTCATACACAACAACGACTGGCAATAATGGACAGTCATTATAGGTGTAGAACAGCACTGTGGATATGCATGCAGGCCCCTAATGTGTTATGTGAAACACCGATGGACCCCACAATACCTATGGATATGTGGATACCAAGGGAGAGATGACATAACACGTGTCTGTCTGTACACATTGGTACCCAACATACATGTTGAGGGCTACCACCTATGTGGTACTGTCGGGATAGTATGTCTAGTAAATGTGGATGACTATGCCATAGTCAGCTTACTATTATACAGCATGTATTGGACAACAGGTATCTGTCTGTATGATACCCTTGTGTAGGATATGCGTCCCATCCAGGGAATGCAGTGTAGGCCAATGCATGCATTTCCAGATGTGGATGGACATATCCCTAGTGTGTTTGCATGTACCTAAGAGGGCTATATGCCACACAGGTGTGGTCCCAGGAACGTGTGGCGGTCAATACCACTGGTTACTGTTATAGTATAGTACTGGAAGGTCCAGCTGTTACTGAGTTCCCTACAACTGTGTGTCATTTGTCAGGACATCATCTAATGATTGGTTATAGTCATGCTGTTGAGGTGGTGTATACTACCAGACTGCAGATCATTGACAGATATCAACAGTATCACCCACAGCATAGTGTCAACCCATGTCATATACACGTGTACCCATGTTAGTACATATCTGTAGTAGAATGCATACTGGCCATCGAAAGATAGCATGAGATGTTAACAATGTGTACAACATGGTATGTCACACATCCCATGTGTCCACTATGCATGTACATGCAGACAGTGTGCACACATCATGTTCACAGATGTACACCTGCTAATTTGTAATGCACACATCACACATGTACTGTCCACTCACTAACACATGCTGGCAACACTGTACACTTCAGCCAAGTGGCACATGGGTGGACAATACATACTCAGACCTAACAATGGTGTAAACAATGCTACAATGACTATCAGAGCTGTGATGCATAATGCCTGCTCAGATATACCTACAAGGATATCATTACACTTTCCTGTTGGCAACTTGCTACTATTGCTACACTGCTATAATGTCACACTGTGCATCAAAACCATGTTAGCCTGTTCCTGCATCAATGTTACAGATGGCAGGAGGTGGCACAGGTGTCATCATATGCACAGGGTGTGTTGTTGGTTTGTCAGAGCCCAACATTGACCCATCCAATCGACATGTCTGTGTGTGTGTGTGAGGGCCAACAGTACAGCATGGGCCAATGTTGATGTAATGTGTGTGTATGTGTGAGCCCTAGTTGTTTGGTTAATGTGTGTGTGTCTGCATGCATATAACGCCACCATGTGGCTGCCATATACGGGCAGTTGTGGGACAGCCACAGACTGTACCTGCTAGGCCATACAGATCACTGTCTCTGGCCACGGACATGGTACCTGTGCCTGGCAGGGGTGCTACGGGCAGTATCGGGTACCAACCCTGACTGGGTGCTATCATCAGAGGCAGAGGTATGATGACTGGACCCATGTCCCTGCTGGGACTGGCCAGTGCCATGTGCATGTGGTCTAGTAGGACGGTCAATGGACAGGCCAGCTTCAGCATTGCTGGGGCTGGTACTGCCACTACGGGAGCGGCTGTGATCCGTGGTCCATCCGCGACGACTGCCAGCTGATGCTGTTGCTGGCATGCATCCGCGTCGGCTTCTCATCCATCCCGCATGGTCCTGGCTCATGGCTAACACATTGTGGAGGACATCTAATCTCTCCCTCCAATGGCTATCAATGACCTCGGTGTAATTCTGGATGCCACCGGCAAGGTCACGGATACTGTCATTGATAGCAGTGTAATAGGTCCTCTGCGCCCTTGGTCCCTGTTGGGTGTACCGTTCCATACGTGCCTGTGCCTGCATTACAGCCCAGAACATACTGGAGGTTGTAATACCTCTGGAGGCACATCTGTCAGGGGCAATACGACCAGTGGTGCTCCCCCGAGAACCCCTGGACATCTGCCTATGTGGTACCATTCCAGTAATCCGGCTATGGCTGCTGTGAGGGGATGCACGTGCCATGCGTACCACACTCTCCTGGTCAATGCCAACTGTATGCTGTCCCTCAGCTAAGGCCATTGGTGATAAGGGATATATTGGCAGTATGAGTGTGCGCATAGATGGGGTTGAACGCTGTGTACTGTCGATTGGTGGACCAATGACAGACCATGTCAGACCTTCCTGTGCCATAATACATGTCTCATCATCTCCACTATTAGTTGCAGTGACAGCAGGTTCCCTGCTGCAATCAGACACCCCTAACTCAGCACCTGTGGAAGGAAGACAGGAAACACACTTCACAATCTGTACATGATGTTAGCACACATGCGCACAAATACACTGCTCACCACAGCACATACACACACTCACACCAGAAATCCAACACATACACAATAGTGGGTGAAGGTGGGTGACAGTATCACAAGGCAAACAGTCACCTCACACGTGTCAACATGCAGAATATGTGTTGCTCAAGACCATGCAGTGCAAGTATAGACGGCCCTATTTAATTACATTATACATGGCTTTGATGCATGTGTGTAGTTGTCCAGTGATTGTCTACACCCTGGAACACAATGTGTACATGGACACAACATTGCTGTGCAAGTATTATCTGCTCTGCAATGTCCTGTGCACCATCACTCAATGGTATTCATACCATGGCTGCATGTGTTATCTGTGTGACACATAGATTGCCATGTCTGATTACAGTGTCTGTGTCCATAGCAAATAATAGTGGGCACAGGTGTAGCAAATGCATGCAATGTACAGACATGGGATGAGTGGTGCATGTAGACGTGAAGGAATCCCAATGCTCGACATGGCCATTATACAGTGGTTATGGTGAGTGTGGGACATATTGCAGATATGTCGGTGCCAGCCATGACATGGCATGCTACATGACTGCAACATTAAACACCACAACATACCCAATGTGTGTCATGTGACCTATACACCCAATAGCATTCCAGGACATATATGTGACTCTTTGTACAGATGGCGACAGCTGTGCATATTGTGTATAATGGCATATGTAAGCACACACACAACATGCTATGCATATTGTGTATAGGTGCATATATTTGCACACACACAACAATGAGGTGCAAAGCAAAGACCGCTATGTGTAGTACTGTGGTCACTGTGACTGGATGGGGTGTAGTACCATGTGCCATCATCGTCATCATCATGCATCTTGTGGTCACTCACGGCTACTACTGTGTGACAGACCACCATCTGCTGTACCTGAACTGCAGTGCCGTGGCTACGTTCACTATTACACAGCCACTTTGTACATGGGTGTATGAGGTGCCCAATAGGGAGCATTGCCTAACATGACTGTGTTATGTGTTGAAGAGTGTTGCACAGCCCCATGATAGGCCTCTACCCCTGAGGTACATCATGTGTGTGTGGATGACATGTGGGATACTGAAGTGTGACCTTACAGCGGGTGTGTGGTTACGCCATATGTAGCATGTCTTTGTGTACTGCGTATGATAAACGTGTTATGTTGTGTACAGGTGTTGCAACTATGCCTATCCAATGTGCAGTATGGGGTTGTTACAACTGTGTCTTATGCTCTGTGTATTGCATGTCATTGAGGCAGCTACTGACATTACTGAGCTGTGCAACGTCTTACAGCAAACATGTATGGCATGCGTTATGCATAGGTAGTTTTACGTGTACATGGCCTACACCTCACCTATGACATGCATATTTCATTACCAACATTGCAGTTATAACACACTCACCAGCATGGATCGGCTGCCCTGCTGTCACACCAGAGGGACCTATGAGAATATGAGAGAGTTCGTCAGTGACCACAACTGTGGCATTGCTACAGTGGGTATGCTAAACTGCAGTATAACAACAGTCAACAGTCACAGGTGTAGAGATATTGTTCGAAATATCAGTATTGCACAACACTAGGCAGCAGAACTGCTAAACACACAGTACACATCTCACATAGACATAATCTAACAATACAGTTAACTGTTGTCTACAGATAGGGCATGTTACCTGCTTGCTCCAGGTGGACGTGCTGGGTGGCTCCGGCCTCCATGACAACACATGTCAGAGGTTGATGTTGTTGTTGTCCAGGAGCCACCACGCTTAGGAGCAGCTCCTCCACTCTGGTGAGGGGGGATGAATGGCCACCCCACCACCTGTGGCAAGCTGTTGTTTTTCGATATCAGATGCACGCCACCGGACATGTCTAATTAAATCACTGCAGTGATGGTGTACCTGCTCATATGTCTGTTTATGCATGCCTATGTCATTTACCCGACGAACAAGTTCCTGCCACAGTGCAGTCCGCTCCTGCTGGTGCTGGCTGCTTCTGGAGAACAGCATTGTGTACTGCTGCAACAGGCTTTGCAGTATCACCTCTTCCTCATCTGCTGTATACGATGGGTTGCATTTGTGGGCCATCTGGCTGAAAAAGATATGAACAATATGTGTGAGCGAGTCCTGTGGCACAATTTACACCTTTAACCACAGATATCACTTTACTGACATATATACCATCCTATTGTCTGTCAGAGGTTACACACGTTCAATACCACTTATTGGGTCTCAGGCCACAACTAACTAACAGTGCCTGGCATTCTCTATATATCACATCACTATACAACAGTACCCGACACACTGTTTGTGACACATTGCACAACCTCAAGACAGGGGTGTATATCACACCAATGCACAAACAGAGATGTCATCCATTGCAATGGATGTAAAGTACAGGTACAGTAGTACCAGTCAACCACCCTAGTCAGTGATGCCATAGCCCTGCCTAACAGATGTGTACAGTTGTTACTATAGGTGGCATACTGCTGTAACAGAGTATATATATTGCTGGATACACACATATACCCTGTAACACACATATGATTGCAGCCATTGTACAGGCATAATTACACACACATCAGACAAACATACAACGCACCACTGTATGCCAATACAGATGAGCATTACCTGTGTACCATACAGTACTGTGTGCCACTACTTACACACCCTTATGCCTGAGTTTTGTCCTCTGTGCAGACTACAGGAAACACACATGACAGTGTTTCCAAGCAATGTGAACACATACCATACTGTGCTGTTTAGGCCTACAGCTTCAGGTAGTACTACAGTTCATATGGGAGTTGAATTCACCAGCAATACCACTCACTAAGCATACATCTATTGCTTTAGCCTACAATGAGACACCACATTCGTCAACAAGGAACTACGTCACATCATATGCCATACTACTATGTCTGCCTAACAGTACATTACACATCATTTGCTGTCCTCACAGCTAGGATAGACACTACCATGTCAGATACAACTTCACACTAAGTTATCATACCTTTACAGACCTTGCACACATTCAGCGTTACACTTATTCAACCTCACATAGCAGGTATTGCACTGACTACGTGTGAGTGTATAGTGTCATAGGTAGGTAATATGTTGTTGGCCCTAGGGCCTACAGCAGCCTAGCCATATGCTACCCTGGCCTTTGACACACATGTACTTTGATTTCACTTGCCCCTGCCAACCAGAACCACAGAGGTGTTTCCTGGGGTGTATTACTAATCTCCCACACAATCATCAAGGGAATTTATGGCAAATGCTAATGAGGGGCCTTGTTTGCTATTGCTAGGTGGTCTATTCCGGTGTATGGCATATCTCTGAGCTGGGAATCTATCCCTCCAGCATGTGCTGTTTAGTGAGCTGACAAGGTTTAGGGCCCTAGAGCGTGTATCCCGGAGGGATTATGATATGTTGCCATGGTGGTTGTCACCCAGCTATGGGTGTGACATATCTCTGTATGTCCGGCAGAGGTCACCCCTGTGTGGCCAGTATGCAAACAGTGTAGATGTGGTTTTGTGAGTCAGTCTGCATAGGGCATCTGTTTGCGGCCAGTATTACCCTTTTGGAGGTATGTCTGTGGCCTTTTCACCTGGTGTAGTTGTCATGTGAGGTACATACCACACAGGGCATTGTGATGAGTAGAAGGGAACACTGCCCTATATTTCTATAGATGACACACCTGTTGTCATGACACATACCACACAGACTGATTACAGGTGTAGTGTGGCACTGTCTTCATCAAAGCGGAGGCTGTTGTCCACCTGTGTCCCATGTTCCCTTATCACACCTTCACTGTTAGGTAGATCTCTACCTATGTGGTAGTTAATGGGTACAGTGTTTTGGAAAGGAGGAATGGCACTGCAGTATCAACACTTGTCTACAGTCCATGCCTTGGTCACCACACACCTGTTGCAGTACATATGGCCCCGTGTCTCTCTGTCTCTCCCTCTCTCTATATATGTGTGTATATATATATATATATATATATATATATATATATATATATATATATATATATATATATATATATATATATATATATATATATATATATATATATATATATATTATATATATGTATATCTATACACATACATGTACACATCCATTGCTGTACACATGGATGTACATATAGGCACATGTACAGTCCACCTTTCATGGTGGGGGATATCACTTATGCAACAGTTGCGGGATGTACAGTTATGTGATTATATTGTACAGTGTTGTGCAGAATGCATGTGGGTGTCCTCAGCCCATGTAGCATTAGCAGGCCTCACTGGCTGTAACACAGCAGATCTGACAAATCAGTACCACAGCATTTAACCACCACATGACATATATCAGCACTGCATGCTGTTTTCTAGGCCACACACTACGACCTACATAGATATATGCACATATCAATCTTCAATGACAGATATCTGTCCACCCTTCACTAACAGTTGCAGTATGTCCCTTGCCCTATGCACATGTGCAGATACAGATAAATACATACTGCTGCCACACATGGATGATTTGCAGTGTGTAGAGTACTCTTCAAGAACATCTACTACATGCCAACACATACATGTGAGTTACATACCTTACCTTTGTATTTCCCTGCTCCGTGTGTTACGGCTTTGTAGGTTTTTATTTTATTTTTTTTTGGTTGTTTGTTTTGGGTTTCCCCCTCTATTTCAGTTTATGTCTCAGTTTCTCTCTCTGTTGTGTCTCTGTCTGTGTCCGTGTCTCTCTCTCTCTCTCACTCTCTATCTCCCAGCACCTGCAATGATAGAATTGCATGTGTGGACTGCAGGTACAGCCTGCTTTTCTAGGTATCTGCACTTGTGCCTGTGACAGCCTCTGCACCAATTGCTGCCCACCATTCAGTAATTGCATGCAGCCTGCTGTGTGGTGATTGCATTACTCACTGTGATTGCAGCCCACTGCTATAAAATGCTAGGTTAGGTAGGCGTAGCCCTTTCAGATTTCCAAGGTGGGGCCATGCTTGTTTGCTCTGGACACCGTTGTGTCAGTCAGAAGGTTGGTATATGTCTCTTATCTGAAGCTAGGGTTGTAGCCAGTTATATGCATGTTGTACTCAAACCTGAATGTTGCTGCTTCCAGTACACACTTCTCAGTGTAGACATGTACTCACCCCTCCAAATGCTAACACAGGATACATGGGAGTATGTACTTTATTTCTGACTTACACAATTAACTGCCATACAAATGTGGTTATTGCACTGTATTCCTGTGGCACATGCAGTGTTTTTGAACTGCTATACTGTAATTATTACGTTACTCACTTCTGAATAGTTTGTGGTTTGTTTGTGTTGACATTAACACAGGCTGCTCAACACAACTGGACATAGTTCAGTACTGGGTATTCCCACCTACACCCTGTTTTTTGCCTGAATACACAGGTGTGTTGTACCTTTGCGTAGGGGTGCAGAACTGCAAAGAGCATTTTTTATTATCATGTGAGGTTTATCTTACTGAACATACAGGGTTGCTGTGTACCTGTTAGTCTATCAAGGCAAGTAGTCTGTCTGTATAGCTCTCACCTGTGGACATATCCAGATGGCAGCTAGAGGTTAGCCTATTATACTTTGTCTGTGCAGCACACCAGTCTTTTCAGCAGTGGCACACTGGCATTGTCACAGTTGTTTGCTAGCAGTACATGGCTACATCCTGTGATATTTCTGTGTTGTACTCCTACATAAGGGCATGCTTGTGGAACTCCTTCCAAAGCTATTTGCAGAGTGTGTAACAGCAGTAATGCTGATATGCCTGTGTGTTTCTGCCTCTGCCAGGCCTCAGATACTCTCAGGTATATATTTGAATGGCCTCAGTGAAAGGTACATATAAGTGAGATACACCTGCAATATATTACTGACATATTGCAGTTGAGACTTTCTTGGGAATCAGAGCATATGTATAAGTACACCTTTTCTGACGTGCAAGCAGTGTCTACTCTCACCTATTGACATTATTCACTACGTGTGATTCCACACTTGTCTGCCTACAGTTAGTACTTTTCAGAGTGATTCCGTTGGGCACAGCTAACATTGGTTTACAAATCAGGACATCCCTGTAAAGCAGTCACAGTTGGGGAGTCTGGCCTCTGCCCTATTCAACTTTGCCAGTATGTATCCTGGTCTGATACTGTGTGGTGTTTGTAAGGAGGTACTGTAACATTATTCCCTGCTAGGATGGCTGGTTCTCCTTTCACAGTCATGTCATGCAATTCCACAACAACTGCTGGTAAAGACCCACAGAACAGGATTTGTGTTATACCATTCCTAATTTCCATTTACATTCCCTCATTGTAATGCATGATATATTTATTTCAGAACCAAGTTATTTGTATATCTGCTGTGGCTTAGTGGTAATTCATGCAGTCTATTGTGTCAAAGGTCTGGGGTTCGAGACATGCCATAGAGTGACTAAGGCAGTTTTAAGCAGTGGTAAGCGGGTTTGCGTGACGCTTAGCCATGCGCACACTTGCGCTTAAACCCGCTTACTACTGCTTAAAAGTGCTTACTCCCGCTAACCCCCATGCTAATTTATTTGAAAGAAAAGAAAATGGGGAGATAGGAAAGTTGTGAAAAAGGGGGCACAAAGAGGGACAGACAGTAGGTAAACAAGCTCGGGATGTGCAGGACAGGTGTAGGGAAGGTCCACAGCTGCCCATTTCTTTTCCAGCAACAGCTGTGCATATGCAATAAATTTGGAGTGATATTTGAAACCTTCCACCCCTGGGAGAGGGGTGAGGACAACAAAGTATGTTGTACTGCCAATTATAATTATCAGTTTACATGTCTAATGGACATGTGTGCGAAATGGGCAGCTATGTATGGAGCATAATTTTTTTGTGGGTACAGATTGCCCCTTTTTTTTCAGGTGAGAGTGGGAAGTGAGGTAGAGGAAGTAGGTATGTCCGGGGAGGTAGGTTGGGGAGGTAAACAGACAAGACAGACAAGACGCATACAGGGGTGGTGTATGACACATGAGGTGGGTGAGCACAATTGACGGGATTGGATGTTTGGAAACTGCAAGCCCATGAGCCCACAGATGGTAACAGTGGAACTGAGATCCCCAACCATGGGCAGTCACCACTGCACCTTCACAGCCTCGTAGGTGGCTGTGCTGGGGGCTGCATAGGATGGGCAGGCTCATCCGTGAGATGTGCCACTCTCGACTCGAGCTGGAGTAGGATATCAGCGACTGAACGCTGGATCTCCCTATGCACCACAACCCGGACCCTGGTGGCCCTTCTCCACCCATGCTTGCACAGGGGGGACGAGCCCCATCCCCTGCAGCGCTTCCACCCGAAGGTGGCATAGGACCAATGGAGGAGGGGAGCCCAGGCTGGGCACCGGACCTGCTGGTGCCAGATGCACTCGCCAGCTGAGGAGGGACAGGTGGGTCCACTGGGACCGGTCTTCCCATATGTTCTGTGATTAGGTGTGTTTAATTACAACATAACCAACAGCATTCCAGATTAGTTGTAACAGCATGCAGTAATATTCCCTTTAACCCAACACACCAAGGTTCCAACAGTTGAACAGCAAGCATAACACATGCATATATTGAACCACAGTGGATATTCCAACAGCATGCAGGGATGTTTGGTAGCAACAGGCCACCATGATTGTGGTGTTTAAACAGGGTACATGCTTCAACGTGAATGCAAATATTTATAGAACAATAGGACATATGTCCCAACAAATATTTAAGATTACACATACCCACTGAGGTGTGGAATTGCATGGTTTATTCACATACAGTAGGGTGTAGAAAAAACCTCGGTTAACATCTTATAATTACCTTTTAGTCTACACTACATTCCTAGTGACTGCAGGTGTATATCCCCTACATGTATTATTACACTTGCCACCATACATTATGTTGTGTAATGGGTTTGGCTAGTTCAATATATGCCTGACCTATATCTGACATACCAACTCTCCAGGATGCAGATGTTACTGCTACATATTTCTTGATTGCATTTCTATTTCTTTATCTACATATCTGGGATGTTTTCACATGACATTTTCACTTTGATTTGTAGAGAACCCTGCATTTCTTGACACACACTCACATTTCTGGGGAAAAAATAACATGCTACACGTGTGCCAGATTTACTTATGCATGCCAGCCAGTAACTGACTGTTGCGGACTGTATATATGTTTCACAGCTACTAGCACTTCCATCACCCACTTTATATGGGACTGCACAACTCTGGGTTGCCAGCACTTTTTCAAACAGTACTATTTGTATAATGCAAGGGTGCAACAACATTTCAAACTCTGTGACACAGGTACACTCCAGGTTTTAGACCTTTATTAATGACATTACATACTTTTCCACAGGCTCACTCCTTTATTTGTTTTAACAGTGCATATGGCAGACATGTTCAAGACATATTATACCTTTATTAATAGGTTAGAACACTCTTTTTTCAGGCTCACTCACTTATTTTATATGAAGGTGCTTGCAGAGATATTATTCCAGACATATGTTACCTTTCTTAATGGGTTACTACACTCTTTTTCTGCCTCTCTGACGTTTTTATTTGACAGTACATGCAGAGGACTTATTCAGGCAATTTTATGGCTGTATTATTGGACTACAACACTTTCTTTCATGCTCTCTCCCATATTTTATATAACAATACATGCAGAATAATCACTAACATGCCTGGTGGTGCAGCCTTAGCAGCCTATCAGCATAGGCTTGCTGATTCGCAGCACGGTCACCTGCAGCTGTAAAGTAAATGAAGGGATATTGAGACATACCTATCCGTTATACATACTCAATTATCAATTCTTACATACTGCATTCCATGGCTACATACTCAGTTGTGGGGCATCCCGCATCCCACGGGCCTCCTGTATCCATTGGTTCAGGTGGTCCTGCTTCCGTCTCTTCAGGTCTGCATGGTGGTGATGGACCTGCTCACCAGTCCGAGGAACGCCTGTGGCACTGGTGAGGTCATGAGCTAACCGGTTCCAAGCCTCTGCCTTGTACTCCGTCCCTTGGAACTGGCCCTGCAGGAGTCCTGACTCATGACGGTGGACAAGGAGCCAAACCATGTATTTCGACTCCTCGATGCCCCAACGTTGTGCTCAGAAGCATGTTCCCTCTCTGACACCAGTCATTCTAACTGCAGATGTGAGCTACAATCAGTTATGGCGTGTATTCCTGCCTATGGGGCTTACATATGCCGCATTTCCAGCACTTTTTTGTGATTGGCCGTTTTTTTTAATTCTCGGCTGACTGTAGACCTGCTTAGTAATGGTTAAACTACCATTAGTAAGTATATGTATGTTAACAGTGGCTGTTTCTTCTAAGTTGTCATGGCTTAGTGGTTCTGTACATTGCTTTTGATGCACAGAGTCCTGGGTTCGAACCTTGTCATTCATTTTATTTTCATACTGTCCAGACAGGCTAGGGGGTGCGGCTGCGTTTAAGCAGCTTTGCTCTACGTTGCTCCTCGGTGCCCTGGTTGGCGCAGCGCGCACGTCCGCGCAAACACATTGAGCTGGTTAAAGCGCTATTTCGCTATGGGCACCTCTACTGCGCTGGGTTAAGCATTATTAAACTATGGGCAACTCTATTGCACTGGGTGAAACGCTGTTTAACTGCAGGCAATTATATATCAGGATCATTTAAAATATTTATTTTGTTCACTGACACATTGGCCATTTCACTGCATTTTAGTACTGTTTAAACATATTTGTCTGGTATTATTTCATATACTGATTTAAAAATAAATATGAAGGGGAATGGTGGGACTCGAACCGTGAATGCCTCTTCTTTGTGTGAATGCTCTACCATTACGCTATTGCTATTTGGTGTGATTTGCATAAACATTCTTTCTTATGCTCTTCCATGTCAGAATTGCTAACTCTAGCTAAGCAATGGGCACACCCGCGCACACACACGCAAATACGGGAAGCTATTTTGGGAATTTAAAAAAATAAATTTAATGTTTTGCTTTTTATAACTGTGATGGGGGTTTACAATATCAGGGAGTGAAGTGTTGGGTGCAGGGACATTTGAGCGGACTTGCTCTTGTGTATTTGCTTTTACTTTTCAAACACTTGCAGGGGCGTGGACATTTAGACTGCTCGGCAGTCGGACACACCCCCTGCTTTCTTACACGGTCCGTGTACGACTTACGGTTGAGTCAGCGTGCCCTCATGCATATTCATGGCACGCTGACGTCATACCGTTCAACTGCAGCCTTCGAGTAAGACTTAAGTCTTACATGGAGGATTTGTGTTTCTGTTAAACTCACCTGTACCTGTCCTCTCAGAGAGGGAGAACTGTCAGCTTCTTGAGGCATGGGTGAGCCGTAAGGTGAAGGAGGTGCAGAAGGTAACAGGAGTCAGTCAGCATCAGATGATTCTGGCTGTGTGCTTGATCATTTCTATAATTGTCTTAAAAGATTCATACCCCAGTAGTTGGATTTTTCATCTGCACTTTTTTATAAAATGTTAGCTGTTCTATTTCCTTTTCCTTATTTTTAGATTCTTCTTGCCAGTCATGAAAAGCTGACCAGCAAGATTACCCTTCTGTTTCAGTTTATTTTTTAGATTTTTCTGAAGTGTTCTTACCTTCTTCCAGAAACTGTAAAGTGCTATAATTTCTTATGAGCTCAGACCATTTTACCAAATAATTACAGCTGTCGCTACCATAGTTATTAAACATGTACCTGCCTGGAGTACTTTACTCTGGCTCCTTAAAACTACTTGTACTGGTACCCATTACAAAACCCACTGTCATATCAATGGGATAGATCCACAACTATAATTACTCACTCACACTCCCAGTGAAGGGAATACTCTGTTGTTTTTTCTTTATATTTTGATTAGAACCCACTCTCACTCCTGAGAAGGATACTCTGTCCTTCTACTAGGGGAATCTTAGTTCCAGTTACAAGGATACTTTGTCTCAGGGCTGGATTCCAGCATTAAAAACTTAGGCAGTTGTCTAAGGTGCGCTGGCTGGGGGAGTGCGCTGGGCCAGCCACAACATTTAATTTTAATTTAAGAATTAAAATAATGTACACACATTTTTCCAGCGAGTGTCATCCTTTGGATGAGATGTTAAATAGATACCCCATCTGTCTAAGTTAATTGTAGGTGCAGTAAGATTTTTACATCCAACTGCGTTATTGAAAAGAGTAGGAGGAAGTTCCCCAATGCCATGGCCAAATTTCCAATAGCAATATAAATACCACCTAGAGTCTCCTCCTGAAGACACTACTAACCTAATGGGACTAACCTGGTTAACAGATGACATTTAAATTAAAAGTTTTAAATGAATTCTGTATCTCTGGCCTTCATTTCAATAGTAAAGAAAACAGTAACCATACAAACAGTTTTGAGGAGAGTTTATAGTAATTAGTGTTGGGGGGGACAAGTAATGGGACACCAGAAATGCTGCAGTGGGGCCCTGGTCCATTCTCTGCCTAAGACCCCATTTGACCATGATCCAGCTCTGCTTTGTTCATTTATATACGGATTAAAATCCCACTAGCACACAATTATACCTAGAGCATGTTAAAGTGATCACACAGAAATCCGATTTCCTTGATTCATACATGCAACTAAAACTAGTGAAAAAAAGGTTTAGTAAATCTTACCTGTAGAGATTTTACACTCTGCAGAGACTGAAAAATTGTACATTGTTACACCAGAACATTTTGCTCTCTGTAGGGCCCAGTGGCAATTTCTTTTGAAGCAGTACACAAACAGCTCAAAACTCTTGAGTAATACAGCACCAAACTGTTAAGGTACCAAATAACTTTCACACGAGACAGTTTAGCAGAGGATAACAATCTCTTTTATTGCACAGCAAGACACATACGTGAAAGACTAAGAAATCAGTATCCTGCCTATTTCAGTTACAAGAATCATAGCATTTTACACCTTTTTTATTAAAACCAACATTATTGTTACAGTCATAAAACTGCCACTGACCTATTAGAAATGAACACTACAGCATTAATTTTGCTAACTCAGATCTCCTGACTTCTTGTTTATGGCATACCATATTAAGCATGAGTTCTGAATTCCATGGCATTCCTTGTTCTCAGAACAATTCTTATCCTTTTCTAACCCTGCCAGCACTTACTAATATTAGACAGGAAGTAAACCAATAGATACATACTGAAGAACTATTGAGATTTCATTCTGCTATGAAAGCATATTACATTTTTCTCCTTTTTGTACTTCTCACCCTTCACAATATGCACCCTTCAAACATTTCTCTTAACACATATCTGTGATCATTTTGGTGGGGCTGGCCTTTACAAAATAGTGCCTGGCTTTTTTTGCCGGTTTTGGGCCCTATCCTTTACCTCATTAATCATGTTATGTCTTTTAGTCACCAGTGACCCTTTACACAACACCACATGAAGTGATATCCCCTTTCCATGGGACATTTTTCTCTCTGGTATCCCATCTTATAAGTCAGCATGGGTAAGAAGCAGAAACTAGATAATTTCTGTTATTCAGGGAGTGGGAGGTTTTCCTGAGTAACTCACTCATCCTGATTGGCCATATGCTTATATGTACAGTATCTACTAAACTATTCTCTTACTGCCTCTATATATCAATAATCAGTTTAAGTGTGCCGTCTACACGAAGGCCTCATCTCATTGGTACTTGTGCCTGGGATTAACATCTTGTCTTCATCAGAGGACTTTCCTCTGACAAACAATCCCACCTATACTGGTCTTTTGTTAAGTCTTACCTTTCTTGGTTGAAGGGGTGGCTGTGATAAATGTAGAGGAATAATAGTCACTGAGATTGTCTATAAATTAATAGGAAAACAATGACATTCTGAAACAATGTTTGGCTATTTCAAGTGCATGTGTATTACATAACATGCAGCTAAATGCATTCAGTAATGGTTATCTCACATGACTAATGTCTAATTTAAACAGATAGGCCTTGAGTGGCCATCTAAAGCCAGCCAACAATGGGTACTGCCAGAATCACTGTGTTAGCTGATTCTACAGATGAGGGCTTGAGAGAAACTAAAGATAATGATCACTCCCTTCCTACCAAGCCTGTGGTACCCAATTTAAGCAAAAAAGTTTGAATCACGAAACCTCCCGTACATGCTATGCAGTAGGATGTATAATTTAAAGCCATTCTTCTACATCTAGACTCTTATTTTCTTCATGTTATAAGATTTTATTCGATCCATGAAGTCTCACACTACGCCCTTCTTCTCTTATCGTCTGCACATTTGATTCACCTTACCTTTTCCTTCCTTCTCTTTGTTCACCTAATTATACATGCTGCATATATTGAACATTTACTACATGTGCTGCTTTTTGAGCCAGGTATGTAATCCCCTAACAGTTTAAATGCTGGTAGTTACAATTTTTGTAGCCATGCTGTTGATAGTGTGATTGTAAAACACTGTTCGCTATACTTGCGTTCACTTGAAACTATCATCCTTGTTATCTTCTTTGTATTGTATTTTCCCAGGCTGAGCATGAGGATGGTCCAGATGGATCAGTATTCTACTTTGGCTAACAAATTAAAATGCATACATACATAAACATATAAACAAAAATCTGCAGTGATCCGTGAAGCTAAGAAAATAAAATCTATCACTGCATCCACTTCTTTCCTATCTATTTGCAAAGACTGATAGGGTTAGATGGCATAATCTTAGTTTTTGTGATGTTGAGTAGCAAGCTAGCTTTTGTACTTCCTAGTTTCACCTTCACCAAAAAGCTTTTGAACTCCTCCCTCACTTTTCAACCATTGTAGTGGCATCTTTTGCATATGTAAAGTTGTTAATATTTTTCAGCAATTTTGATTCCAGTATCTGATTTATCTAACCTAGCATTTTTCAAGATATTATCAGCATATAAATTAAGTGGGGTGGCAATATGTAGCAGTGTTGCACTCCTTTCCCAGTTTGAATCAGCCAGTTATTATATATTCAGTTATAACTGTTGCTTCTTGATCTGCACACAGATTTATAGGGAGGCAAATAAGGTCATCCGGTAACCAGTATCCCAATTTCTCTAAGAACTTTCCACATTTTGTTATGGTCCAAATAGTCAGTGTCCTCAGACTAACCAATAAAGAAAAAGTCATTTTTTTTCTGGAAATCCTTTGCTTTCCCTATTATCTAACAGACGCTGGCAATTTGATCTCGGTACATCTTCTCCTTTCAAAACCAGCTTGTACATCTGTTAGTTCTTGCTTCATATATTACTGAAGTCTATCTTGCAGGACCTTGCCCATAACTTGCTAATCTGTGAAACAAGTGCAATTGATAATTTCAACCCTCTTTAGCACTGCCTTTTTTGACTGGAATATAATTTGGCCTTTTCCAGTCCAACTGCAACTGTTGTGCTTTCTATATTTGTTGGCACATTGTAAATAACACTGAAAATGTGGTATCTCAGCTGGAATTCTATCACTTACTGCAGCCTTGCTATTACGGCTTTCTATAACTTCTGTAACAGTTACTTCATTCTGTAGAATGTCTTTATGTAGATCAGAGAACATATCATTCTAAGTATCAATGATAATAGGGTCAGTCTTACATGGTTGTTCTGTAAATCATAGTACCATAGTAGAATTCTAGACCAACAACCCTAAAAGGCCTTTGTTAGCCTAGATATGTTACCTAGTAATATTAGATAGGTATTACCCTATAGGTTGTTCCAAGCTTTCTCTTATCTTGTCTACTTTTTTTGGAAGTTTCACTTAATATCACCAGTCTTCTTGCAGAGATCTCCATGTCTGTTCAATTTTGTTATCAGCATACAGTTCTTCGCATTGCTCATTTAACCATATTATTTATTTATTGACATATGTTTACTGGGAAAGTCCAACTGGGCACAGGTGCACTTTTTCAGCAGAGACCCAGGGAGAAAAGCTCCAAGGTATCATGTGTAATATGCATCAATATTTACAATAACAAATGATTACAACTGGTGTATAATGTTTGCAAATAAAATTATGTAATATGGTTTGTGTTGTATAATGGTTGCAACTAAAATTATATCAATATGGTTTGTTTTCATTTATATAAATGTATGATTGCCTATGATAGATTAGGTAATAGAGATGAGGGGTGATGTAAGATCCAAGCTTAGAAAAAATGACATGGAGGGAAGAGAACATTAGAAGTTAAGAGAATTAAAGTTAAAATGGGTGTGAGAAAGTACTGATTCACGGATGAGGTGGGGATAAAAATGAAACTGCTACCGGAAGGAAATACTGGAACACAGAACAACAAATCGCTTGAAATGGCACAAGACACACGGAATTAAAAGTAGAACGGAACCAGTTGGATCAGCAGAGCACAATGAAGGCGGGAGTTAGCTGCAGAACAGTGCAAGGGGACAGGCTACATAGATCTCCTACATAATCCTATGTGTTAATTTTTGTTTCTTACCCGTGTAAATTAACTGGACCAAGATTAACTGATTTCAATCTCATCCTGGACCAGAAGCACAATACAATAAAACTGAAATAAAAGAAAGAAAACCTTAAGAAAAATGAAGTGTACAGAATGGAGCAAACAATAATTACATAATTTCATAAGCGCACACAGTGCAGAATGAGTATGCAAATTAGTCAACAGCAGGAGTGTAGTCACAGAATTCTATTTTGTACTCGCAAGTCTCTAACTGCTGTCCCCAGTCCATCCACTCGGCATTAAAATGTATGTATGTCATAAAATGTTGACCTCCAAATTCCAATTATTTAAATGCATGCAATAATTTAGCTGTTTCCTCTAAACCCACTGAAGACATTGTTTTTTGATAAGAAATTCTCTCTGTAAGCAAGTTACGTACCTGCTCTTGGATACATTTATTTAGAGAGTCACAGATCTATCATGTCCTGAAAAAGCTACACATTTTCTTAGTAATGCTTAAAAAAATACTTTATAGAAAAGAAGAGAGTATGCAATATGAACATGGTCCAAAATGTTACGTAGATATGGTCACGTTGGTTGTTTTTGACATGGAAATATCGTTTTTACAAAAATATATATTTAGTGATGAAAGTATCACCAGTGAACAGCGTTATTTATATTACCTGAGCTCACATTTTAAGTTATTGGCTTACCAGTTTCTCTTAAAGTGCAACATTACAGTTTCCCATTTAGAAATTAAAATGTTTATTTCCCATACCAGACAGTACAAACCCAAAACAATAAATAGTCGACGTGCGCTGGTACGTTTAGACACGTTTATTTTTTAGCATGACGTCACCAAGGCTATAAAGTACGCGCATTTGGCGCGATTAATATTTTGAAGGACAGAGAGTGAGTGCGTGCAGGGGTTGTCCCAGTGCCGCTTCTGTAGCTTATTATTTTGTTTTTAGTGGTGCAGTTATTAATTTTTCAAAACCATGTTTGAGGCTCGCCTTATCCAGGGATCCATCTTAAAAAAGGTGCTAGAGGCACTAAAGGACTTGATTACAGAAGCTTGCTGGGATATCAGCTCAAGTGGCATTAACCTGCAGAGTATGGACTCCTCGCATGTTTCCCTTGTACACCTAGTTTTACGATCTGATGGATTCGACACATACCGCTGCGATCGAAATCTTGCCATGGGGGTTAATCTTAGCAGGTAAATGCATGTGCCTTACAAGGGAGTGACTGGCTGCGTATTTCAGTCAGTACTAACATGGGAATGCTACCAGGGTTGCTGTGCATGGGAAAACATTTTTCTTTTGAAGCTTTTAACTTGTGTGTTCTGCAGACCTAATTTGTAGTTGGTGCTCAGACGATCCAAGTGCTCTCTACAACTTTGCCCGGGCATGTCAAGGAAAACTCACGTTGCTGTCATTTGATTACTTCCTGTGTGATGCACTTAATTATTCTGGGCAGTAGCTTTGTCTCTGCTTTATTGTTAGCAGATTATTTTTTAAATTGTAATTTGTACCTTTCCTTGCTTTCTTCTATTCCTTCGTGATGATGTACAAGCGATGTGTTTGACAGTTTAGTGAAGCAGTCCGCCGACGTCACGAAGGCGCCAAAGTAATAGTGCAAATACTGGCGGGAAATTTTACGATGGCGGCAGGACATGTAGCTTCAAA
The DNA here is from genome assembly GCF_019279795.1 of Protopterus annectens. NCBI lineage: Eukaryota > Metazoa > Chordata > Ceratodontiformes > Protopteridae > Protopterus > Protopterus annectens. The sequence goes on from NC_056743.1 coordinate 569,833,387, forward strand.
GCGGTGAAATGATTGGGCTTTGTGTACAATTGGCGCTAATATTGTATGCAGGTTTTCAGCTTTATGTGAAAATATGTATTTTTGCGGGAAGAGGAATTTGGGATTGAATACATTTGCTTAGGAGTTTTAAGTACCCTATTGGAAAACGAGCACATAATTCCGATTGTTTTTGTCAAGCACTTCCCGTATGCGTGACAGCTTCTGTAGTCTGCATTTTCTTTGTCGTTTTTGAAGCTCCCAGTGTGACTTATTTCACGTAGTACACTTTAGCTATACCATGGCGTGCTCTTTAGTCAGTATATCACTCAGTTCTTCCAATAAAAAGTAGATACATTAAAGTAGCATTTCTGTATTTGCCATTTGTTAACCCGGTTAGTCTGGCTGGGCAGATGCCCCTTTTCGGCAGAGACCCGAGGAGAAAAGCTCCAGATACTTGTTTTTAGTTGGATACAAAACAAACTTTGTTACAGTAGTGTTTGCACTTAAATAAAAGACGAGCTTAAAATTGCATTAGTGTATACAGTTGGATACAAAAAGTGGGTTATAAGGTTGAAAACAGATTTACATTTAGTTGTGTATACTAATTGAAGAAATTAGTGAAATTTGTAAGTTTCAGCTCATATAAATTTATTTAGAGGGTTAAAGGTGTAAGGCAAGGAGGGGTAGAAGGTACAGCAGGTCATAGAGTTTCCTAAGTAGTTGATGAGAAACGAAGTGTTGGATAGGTAGCTTGTGTGTGTGTGGGGGGGTCAAGTCTGGCCTTTATAGGGACAGGACTGTCGAGTGCTCGGTAAGTTGCTGACAGCTGTCAGCAAATCACGCCCCCGGCCGGGCCACGCAATATTGACATGAGTGGCATCCTCATTACGCGAAATGCGCCATATGTTTTAATGAACTAATTACTGTAAACAAACACAACGTGAAACACTTATAAATGTTTTAGCAGGTGGGGCATGCCCCCCTGCACCCCCCCACTTATATTACCAACATAAATTTTACTTTTGCTACTGTTAGAGGCTTGGAAACCAGCCATTGCAAAGAATGTTTGCTCTTGCTGAGGTTATTAAAACGAACGAACTTGTTAAATCGGTTTTCTTTAACGTGTTTTAATTGTACAGCTGAACTACTTCGGAGTACTACTATTACTGTACACCTTTACAGTTTGGTTGGTTATCGTACAGATTCGTACCTCGCAGGTACTACGTTAAACAGTTTTATTAAAGTTTTTGCAGGGGGGGCAGTCCCCCTGCACCCCCTACTTATATTTACCAACTCCGAGACCCCTCTGCATTGGGGAATTGGAAAGAGTACATGTGTACTTCATCGTATAAAGCTTACTTGCTTTTACTGCTAACTTTACAACACCGATGCAGAATCCTTAAAGTCGCAGCACTAAAGACTTGTGTTAAATTGAAAATAGTTTAGTCGCTGTTATAAGATGCAGACTCCTTTTGGGTAACACATTGCTGGCCTTGACAACTACACCTGTCAGTCAAAACTGCCAATCATGCCAGACACGCCCAAAGCTGCGCAGTACCGCCTGCGAGGTACTAATCTGTAAGAACAGTTTTCCTTACAGAAAGGATCCATTAATGACTTAAAAATTCATTTCTGTTTACCATGGATATCAGTTTAAAAAATGCGTCACCCCTTTCAATGTTGAACTTTGAGGAACATTAACTTTTTAAGACCCCAAATGAGGTACGCTTAAGTGGTACTAAGATCCTAAGTAGTGGATTTTCCGGCAGACTGTTTAAAGCAGTCTGTGTACTGTTGAGGGATGATCCCTTGGAGCAAAGTCTCATAACATGGGAGATGCAGAGCACCATTTAACTCTGTAGTAAATTGGAATTCTTTAAAAATGAAGTCTGGGACTATAGCTAAGCAACTGTTTCGCGTACTGTGTTGTCAGGCAATAGTAAGCCCTGAGTTTATCTCGGAGCATATATAAAGTGTGGGGTTTCTCTTGGTATCTCTATTAAATTATCCTACGATAGTACAGATTCCACCTTTGGTCTTCCCTGAAAATATGGTACCATGGCCGGCCTTAGGCCAACTAGGCGGCTGCCTAGGGCGCTGCTCTAGTAGGGGCACTTTTCCAGTATTTATTTGGTGTAGGTAGACTAGGGCGGGGGCACCAGATGGTGTGGGGCACCGTGGAGCCCTTTTGCCTAAGGCACCAGTTGACCTAAGGCCGCTCCTGTATGGTATGACTCCTGTCAGATAAAGGTAAATTAGTGTCTAGGTGCAGTGAACTGTAACTTTGAGTTCCAAGCAGAGTTCAAGACATTTGAGGCAAAAATCCATGGGGTGATTGCAGTTGCATGTACGGCTTTAGGTGTTCTGCCTTGTTTGACACAAATTGGTATCTGGTGAAAGGCAGGAGTGGATCGGTTCTACAAAAGCCTTCAGGCTTGCTGATCACTATCTCTTCCATCACCTACTGAAACTTACATGTTCTGATTAATAATTTGACTTCATACCTTGATATCCTGCTCTCTTCCATCCAAAAGGAGTACTGCAAGGTTCCATACTCTAGTTTCTGCCTTCATAAATTTCTCATAGCTCTCGACCAGTCAGATGGGTCTTATTATCAGGAATAGATTCCTGAATCAGGAGCACTCTATCTTGAGGCATTGATAGAATAAGAATTGATGTATATTTTCTGAAGTTAAAGGAATATAGAACTCTAATTGCTGTTTCACCATTTTCCACAAAATTTAGCTTTGGGAGGGGTCGAGGAACAGTTAAAATTGGGGATATCCCTGAAGATCGGACAGTTGAGTTGTGCATTTTCTCTCTTACCTTCCTCATCTCTCCTTTTAAAATTAGTTGGCACCCAACCTGTAGCTGGGCCTACATAGCAGCCTTTATAGTTCTTTCACCTGGTCTTAAAGCTGCCTTTCCAAGTGTTCACCATTTTTAAATGCAATGTTGTATTGCTATGACACCCTGACAGAACACCAACTCTTAAATAATGTAGAAATTTGGATTAGCTCCTTACCTCTACTACCTAAGGAATGTTGACTCCTGTTTTTGGCCAGTGAAATTTCCCTTTGCCTATGGCTGCTAAAAGATTTTAGTAAGAAAGGCATTCTACTCTCCTAACTTAAATGTGGCTTCTTGTAGGCTTTGCATCAAAATCTCAATATATTAAAACAATATTTGTAGGTGTGTTACTGAGTTCCCTAAAAATGGCTCCCTTTTCAAAAGTTCATATTAATGTATGCATCTGAAGGGTTTACTTTCTCCCATAGAATCCCAGTCCAAGCTCCTAGTCACCCAGATCCATTTCCTGGTAATTAGTCTTATTCTTTCATCCCCTGAAATCACAACCACTTTGCTCCCACTCACTGCTACACAAACTCCTTTGTATGGGCCACCTCTCTGTTTAGGTTAAGGGGGATATTTGGGCCGTATTAGAATGCAGTACCCCAGTTAGTGTTATGGGGTGGCTATATGCTGGTAATTTTTTTATAACTTAATTAGTGAATATTGCACAGGGGAGTTACACAGGGGAGTTGTAACAGAAGCTGCAGTGTTGTAGTGTAGTTTGTGTGCCTCTTCTCTTGCCTATTTAATTCTTGTGTTGACAGCCATAAACTTTTTTTTGGCTAAACTATTAATTACATACCTAATTTACAATTACATAACTAAGCTGATCAGGCATAATTAGAGGTAAAATCCAAAAGTGACCAGCACATTCTGAATAGTCGTGCTGTAAACATGACTGTTTTTGCATTCAAAATCAATAAAGGTTGCAAAATACTTAAACTTTGAAAAGTTCATTTTGCACCTTTAAACAAGAGTACAATCTTTTTAAATTTAAATCACTTTCTGCAAACTCCTCCCTTCAGTTGCTTCATGTTTTTTAGCAGTGTAATACTTTGCAATCCCCATGTATGGTGCACTTGTCAGACTTGACCCTTTTAAAATTGTTTATGCAACACTAATAAGCAGCCTTTTGTCAGCAATCTGCAGCTTGACCACCCCTGTGATTCATTCTTTCATGTCTATCTTAAAATTCATATCCTTCAGTTAAGCGTCTTGACTGTATCTCAATATCACACTGCTCTTTAAAAAATAAATGTATCATGGTGATTACCCCAGTCTTTGTTTTGTTTACCTGTGCACTTCCTAACTATGCATAACCTTTGCTTTTATTCCGTGTGGTAGGCTGCTTGTTGTAAAACTGTTTTGTGGGCTGTGGCGATTCCACCCCAACATGACCCATCTTCCCCTGTCAGCTCCTATTGCCTGAACTTCTAATGTCTGTTTAGGAGGGAGTCTGGCAATGTGGTCCAGTGGAGTAAGTCTGGAAACTTGGTCTACCTCTTTAAATGTAGATGTTGGCTAAGTTTTCAATAGCCATGGTTTTGGATGAGGGCAAAGATTACATGATTTTTTTTGTCCATTTATGTAAGAGAAGGAATTGTGAACAGTATTTGAAGAAAGGGTTAAGAAATTAGGAGGTGCCTCAATGGTCTTTGTGGGTTATCAAAATTAAAAATGATTTACTACCATTTGTTCTCAAGTAGCAGCAGTAGATAGCTGTTGAGTGAGGAGGAATTAAGAGGATTCTCTCTAAGCAGAACTGACTGGGTTTCATCTCAACAAATGAAACTGTTAATCAGGGTAGGGTTGACATTATTGGGTGCTTAGATGAATGGGCTAGAATGGCTTGTAGGTTTTACTGTTCATAGTGGGTTTTGGGGTATTAATCGGTATGTGCAGTGGAAGGAAGAGTATTGATTGATTGTAAAATAGTAATTTTATGTTGAATGAGGTCATATAAAAAATTGCTGTAGTGTTTTGAAGCATTGCAGGGCCCTCATACGTTTTGAATCCAGTGTGATAGGCTCCATGCAAAAGGTGGTGTGTGTAGGGCATTACTCTGTATGAAACTAGATTTGGTTATTGTCTCCAGTGATTTTTGTTTCAGTTTTTCTGTACTGAAGTCACTTGTCCATATGCTTTTGGAGGGTATTTTGCCGTTTAACCCATTTGTTGTGCATTGCTATGCATGTTGCATTAAAATCTTTTGGGTGATTGAGAGCAGTCATGGATGGAAAATGCCCTTGAAGGTAAGGAAATGGTGAGCAGTCTGAGCATGCTTGCTATACTCTAGAATCCACTTCCAGATAGCTGTATGGCCGTAATGTGTGCAAAGTTCCCTTGTGTATGTTTGGAACATCTGTTGTATGGGGATTGCTGCATCTATGCTGAAGATTACAAAAGCTACAGCAGTTTTTTATTAAGTTTGTCAATTGTGACTGACTAGTTTATTTCTAATAGCATGTCCAAGATTCTGAAATGTGCAGGCAATGAAGACATCATCACACTGAGAGCAGAGGATAATGCCGATACACTTTCATTGGTATTTGAGACTCAAAGTAAGTCATTTTAAATTCATACCAATTTTTAACTGAAATATTTTGATATACTAAAGGACGGTTACCTTAAGTTGCATTGAAGTCTGCTATATTCCATGTACTTACCCAAATGAGGGGGTTGCATATGTAATCTTTTCCCTTCTACAGTGACTGGAGGTGATCTGCATCCTGTTAAGTGTTACTGCAAGTGATAACTACTTGTTGCTATAGCAGTCTGTCAAGTTTTGTGCTGTATGTTGTATATTGAACTGTAGAAGTAGCTTTATGACCTTAAAGCATTAGTGGGACTGTATTGAGTCCAAATTTAGTCCAGAATTTTGAGGTCCTTTACTCATGCAACTACTGTCTAATTTTGGATTGTTTTTTAACCATTTTATAACTTCTCCCTTTTTAAGATCAGGAGAAGGTTTCTGATTATGAGATGAAGCTGATGGATTTGGATGTTGAGCAGCTTGGAATTCCAGTAAGTTTTTTTTTTTTACCTTGCATACTTTAATAGGCTATTAATTTCTAATCAACTTTATGTAAGGGTAACCACATGAGAACTGACAGTTTCCTCTTAATACACTTGCCTATGAGTATCAGGCCTAGTGAGACATTTATGCTGGCTTACATCTAGCCAGCATAACTAGTTTGCTGTCCTGTATGAATTTTTCATTTAATGTTCAGTTTTATGTTTAAGTCTCCATTATTGGATGAATGTTAATAGGCATTTGAATCTTGTCATTACAGGAGTACTGTTGCTCCTCTGTCTTGATATAGGTAATGTAGCCTGGCATCCTTGTGCAGTTTTACCTGCGTTCTGATAATTCCTATTGGTCTGGTTATTCCATTTAGTCAATCACTTTATAGTTGCATTACTTAACGGTACATCTGTTTTGTGCAAGTAATCTACCTCCATTGGATGTGTTGTGGCATACAGAAGTAAATGGGGATATGGTCTTTGGTGCTGAGGGAATGTTGAAGTTTGGGAAGGAATGGCAGATTATCTTTAGTTGCTGACTTGTAATTTCTTTACAGGAACAGGAATACAGCTGTGTTGTAAAAATGCCATCTGGTGAATTTGCCCGTATTTGTCGCGATCTCAGTCAAATTGGTGATGCTGTTGTAATTTCATGTGCAAAGGATGGGGTGAAATTTTCTGCAAGTGGAGAACTGGGTACTGGTAATATCAAGCTGTCACAGACCAGCAATGTAGACAAAGAGGAGGAAGCGGTAAGTTTTGTGCAGAAGTGGTGCTATGTTGCGCCAGAGCAGCTGGGCAATATGTGGTTAGCCCTTAGGCCAACAGTAATCCTAAGTCTTCCTATGAGGCATATATCTAGCAGAATTTTCCTCTTGTACTGATTTCTGTAGCCAGTAATTTTGTGAATTCATTACTGCTACGTGTCTCCCACTAACTTGTATCTTAGTGTGCATTTAATTGAAGAAACTGGCGGATTACCATTTGTATAGCAGGCATTGCTGGATTAAAATGTTGTGCTACATTAGAGCCATTGGCTTACTAGGTTTTGTAGTTTAATGTGCCTTTAGATGTTTAAAATGTTTTAGTATGTTGGTTTTATAAGCCATTGCTTTTAAGAGTTGCATAGGAAATTTGCAACACTGGCCCTTGTAATGGGGGGGGGGTATGCTAGCTGACAACAGTCTGACCTTGAGCAATGCAAGTATAATTAAGGTTCAGTGATTTTTTTTTTTTTTTTCCCTCCTGTAGGTAACCATTGAAATGAATGAGGCAGTACAATTAACTTTTGCCCTGAGATATCTGAACTACTTCACAAAAGCCACTCCTTTGTCGGCAACAGTAACTCTTAGTATGTCTGCAGATGTTCCTCTTGGTGAGTAGGTGTAGTTGTACACGTTAACTGTTTCTTACATTTAAGAGCCTGAAACTCCTGTAACTTCATTTGGGTACTTAAATCTGCAGTAAGAAGGTGAAGTTTTGGCAATGCTTTTGTCAGTTGATGTACAGCATAGTATAAAACTTGCTGTGCTTTGTGGATGTTTTGGCTTGAGTAAAAATATTTATGTATTAAAATCATTTGAATAGCTACATTGAAGAATCAACTCCACCATAGTGGACTGTAACATGCTCTGCTTAGCTGAAAGAAGTAATGGTATGGATTTTGTAGTGTTTAAACTGTACAGAAATTGCTAAATGTTTTTTCATTGAAACTTGTATTGTAATTAAAATGCTAGTATGGTGACTTGAGGAGATTTTTTTTTTATTACTCTAGTGGTGGAATACAAGATTGCAGACATGGGACATGTCAAGTACTACCTGGCCCCCAAGATAGAAGATGAAGAGACTTCTTAAAATTGCACTGCAAAATACCAACAAGCTGAACGTTGAAACCACGTTTCTGAGGAAGACTGCCTTTAGGACAATTTTACTGTCTTGGTGTCTGAAAAATGCTGTCAAAACTCACTTGATACTGGTCTGGCAGTACTTCAGGCATGTTCTGTAGATATTTTTCTGTAAATATTTCAATCTCAAATTTTTGTAATGCAGATGTCTTATGTATTTGGAAGTCCGCTAAAAGTTTTGTTAATTAAAACTACCAGTGACCTTTCTGTGTGTCTGGTATTTTGTCAGCAACTGTGATTCTGATTTTATTTTTTTTTTTTTTAATTTTTTCCCCAGCTTAATGTTGCTTGTGTGGTCAACTTCATAGCCATTGAGTAGTTGGCTTCTTTGTAACTTGTGTTCATGCTGATTGAATAACATATTTCAGGTCTTTTCAGGTCTTGCCGGGTTTGTACACATGGCGTATTAATGTAACAATGTTTACTGAAAACAGGATTTGAGCTGAGGAAGTATTTGTTTAAGTAGTTCATCATCCCATATGATGAATTGTACAGGTTTATGGGTAGTTACTAGGCTCGAGGTCCAGAAGACCATTGAGCCTTGTCCAAAATCCCTTTTAGACACCAGTCTGTTTATGTCCCTTAAATATTTTGGACTTTGTCTGCTTCAATCTTGTGATTTCCTAATAGCAGTAGAGTACCAGCAAAGCCTTAAAAGTGTTTACTCTGATCTTTAAAAAAAAAAAAAAAAAAAAAACTCCCATGACTGGTGGCTTTCAAAAGCACCACCAGAACAGCCTAAAAGGTGCATGTTCTGCAGTCTCACTTCATACTTGTTTTTCCAACGTCTTTTCTCAGCTGCTTGCCTTACAATACTTGAGGCCTGTCTATTACATACTACTTGGAGCAAAAAGCATCTTGGTGATTTGATTGTACCTACTTTTTAAAATTTTATATCCTCCAGTATTCTGGAATTTTTTTCAGATTGCCAAAGCTGCCTAGCACAATCATTGTCAAATATCCTCCTTTTTGCATCCAAACCCATTAAAATAGTGTTGCTGGGTGCTACGTCTGGATTTCTGTCAAAGGATTGCTTACTTTGCACGGATATAAATTCACTTAATTTGCCAAAATAAGTGTTATTAAAATTGAGGCTGTAAAGCAGAGTGGGTGCTGGGCATTCACTCCTGTTTTGGAATTGGTGGTCACTGTCCTTTCCAAACGGGTTGGAATTTTCTCCCTTTAACTATTCTCAGTAGTTTACCCCTGCTTTAAATCTGTAAGAACACTCCATTTCTCCTGGGGTCTTGCCTTTTGCTTGTAGTACATTTGCTTTTTGAGCCGTTTTGATTACTAGTGTGGTTAAGCACTTGGGTTTCCTGGTAAGGCAAATGCTTAAGGTTGTGTGTGCAGGTTGCAAGCTGGGGATTGACTCCCTTGCAGGCAATGCCATTCAAGAAGGTCTTTGACAAAAGGTGCCAAAGCCATGGCACTAACTTCTAGGATATGCATAATTGATTTCTTTGGGAAATCTGCCATCCCATCCAATTACCATGTGTCCTCAGTCAATCCAGTGGTCAGGGATCCAGGTACACACCTCCTTACCTTCAACCATGTGCTTGTAATGGTGAGGAAATTGTGTTGCACAATGTTTAAGGGCATGGCATCTAGCTCCAAAGATGGCATTCTGCCCATGTCACTCTAATATCCTAAAGTATGTTGCTGCCTTCAGTATGTGCCTGATGCAGCATATGCAACAGCTAGTGACCCTGGGTGCAACAAACCTGCCTTGCGTAGAGTGCCTTAAAGCCCTTTCCTGTACTGTCTCAGATTGTTGAGGGCTGATGTATACCTGACTTATAAGGCATCCACAAACCCTACACCTGTGACTCCCCTGCATATTTGCAAGTTACAGTACAGGAAATTCAAGGTCTAGGGACCCGATTTTTTTTTTAGGGGTGATCTGGTATGTCAGCTTGGGATGATATGGCTGAACTTCCCTGTTTGGCAAGGATAGTCTGCACCTTTTACCAAGGCTTTTGCATTCTAGCTAATGTCTTTGCTGCTCCCATAGTGCAGATAATTTGCAATTTACTAATGTTGCTCTCTGCCAAGAGTCAAAAACCTAACGTGAGGTGATTAATTGAGCACATTCATGTGTGGTTTAGACTTTCAAAACAATGAAAGCACACTTTTGAAAAGCACACTATCTGGGTATATAGTGCCTTTCATGGTTTCAGGTCTACTGGTGATTATTGGGGAAATCAGTTGTATTGCCTCACCGTAGTTTCCTCCAGATTTTTTTCATCTAAACCTGCATAAACGAGACTAATTGTCACTTTATAGTTGGCTATAAAACATCCTCTGTCCCTTTCTGGACGTAGTCTTTGTGCATTCAGAAATCCCATTAAATCAATGCACCTTTTCTACTGGGGGACTTGGCCATCAAGGTGGCTCAACTACATTGCCAATGATTGACATGCTAAATGCTCTTGGAGATGAACCATCCTACTAGAGGCCCCAGTACCCTATTTTAAAACTTATTGATTTATCAATTGTGACAGACATGTATAGATATATATAGGTTTACAATCAAGCCAATATTACATTGTTCAATTTCTGCCTTAAACCTCATTCCTCCGAAAATGTTTTGCATGTATTGCCACTTTTCATAATTTTCCTTTTCTAGAGATCCCACTTCAGTTTTAACATTGTTACAATGATCACAAATTCAAATTTGTTTTTGCCTTTTATTTCCATTTTCTAGTAACTGCTTTTTTTGGCAGCCAGCAGAATTTAAGGCCTTTTTATGGCTAGGCAATTCAGATCATGTATCCAGGTCAGTTTTTGCAGTTTAACTCTTGCTTGCCCACTACTCCTGAGAATACTCAAGGAAATTGTTTGCTAACTCGTTACACTCAACATATGCTTCGGGGTACCTGTTTCTTCCCCATTACATATGCTTCGGGGTACCTGTTTCTTCCCCATTACATCTCCCATCTACTTGAGGGAAATGCCTGCACATTCTTGGCTTTAACAGAATTCTTTTTAACCCAGTCTTTTCTAACCCCATACTCAAGTTTCTTTCGGCTTTTCCCGTTTAGGGGTTGCCACAGCAGAACTCTGGTCCACTAATGATTGGTACTGGATTTATATGTACTGGGTTACCAGCCCTGATGCACAACCTTCAACGAAGGCAAGCCCCATTCACGTATGCCTCCACACAGAAGACGCTCTAGCGGAGAATCTAACTGGACAACATCTAATGAGGTGACAATCCTACCGCACCACCGTACTAAGTACTTTTTATCATTTCCTCCTGTATATACTGAACCAGTTCCTATGTGGGTACATAGTTTACAGCAGTGTACTTTTGAGGGGAGATGAAATAAGTATAACCAGAACTCTGTGCTCTAAAACTGTCCTATTCTATCGGGTACAAAATATTTGCAAATAAGGCCAACTTTTCTTGAATACCATAAGAGTTGTATCAGTCCTTTTTTTTTCCTGTAGTTTTAAATATAACTAAGGGGAAAGACATCTCTGCTGTGGTTCCTACAAGACCCCACTTAGAGGTGAACCTTCCCATTTCTGCCTCTGATCCCCTCCTCTGTATTGGGAAATCCTAATGCTTCCATTGCCCTATTCACACAAATCCCAGTGTACTGTGGAATGCTTTCTCTGCATTGACTCACCAACAGTAGTGGTTTTCTTCTGCTCTTGGATAGTCATTGTTGTAATGTGAAATTTTTGCCTCCACACCAAAGCCACAATGGTCCATTGATCAAATGGAAATGGGCCTATAAAGCTGGATCTTCTCTTCAGTCACCACATTTTCCCCACAGAATATTGGTGCTTCTCTAAAATATCTCCCAGATCATTCACTTCCCTCCTAATTTTTAAACATCCGCAGCATACCACTTCTTCATGGAGACTTATGGAGATTGGTTATGCATCACGTTTTCTCCCCTGACCCTGCTATTGGAGCTTAATCTTCCTCCAACCTTGGCATAATTAAGTCTTCTGTAAGAATTTCAATTTGCTTTCATTTAAACACTTCTCTGTTTTATACAGTTTTTAAATGTCCAAAATTTATTGGACCTCTGGCTATTCATGTTATAGGCACCTTAACATTGGCAAACCATTACTATTTAAGTCATGCTAGTAACATTTCTAGCACAAGCTTTTATTGGAAGTAGTGAACAGCAGTGTAGACTCCCATATTTTACCACTCTGCAGTTGTCCCTCTTACAATTTCCTATGTTCTGTAATACTTTAATGTTTATCAGTTCCTATAAATCCGTACTGCTTTTTTTCTACCCTATTTTTGAAAAACATTTTCAATATTTTCTCCCTCTGTCTCCTATGCAAACTGTCTTCCTTCAGAACACTCAATTTCCTTTACTGATTACACAAGTTAAGTAGGTGGGAAATGCCACTGCCTTACTTTCCATTACCCTGTATTTTGTAGTTTTCAGGGCATTAATCTTAAATAGCTAGTTCTGTGGAGGCTTTCAGCTGCTCATTTTCCTGTGAATGCATCTCTTCATAATAAGTATTTCCAACAATTCAAAAATCTGTCTTGTCCTCATACTGTTGCAAATCAATCTTTTTCCCCACATACAAGTAATATCCCTTGCTGATAAGATGGTAATTTGAAAGATATTAAACTCCATAGTATTTTTAGCATACTATAAATGTATGCCAGTGTAATCCTTGACAATAGTCCCTTACTATCACATCTTCCATTTTTCTCTGCAGGCTTACTATTGAAGCCCCTCTAGCAGTCAGTATTCTCTTGTTCCTGATTTTCTGCTGAATGTTTATCCTTGACTGGGTTAGTCCCACTAGGCTAGTAGCCTGTGAGCTACTATGAAACTTTGGCAGGGCACCTGGGGATCTTCAGAACTTTCTAGTTACTAGATGGTGCTGGAGGGCAGCAGCAAGGAAAACATCTAGGGAAAGGAGCAGCGAGGAGGAGAGGAGCATTGGAGGGTTTGGAGGTAAAAAGTGAGAATGTGAAGAAATAGAGTATGGAGTTAGATTGCTGTGTGGTGGATGTTCAACTCAAATGAGCAGTGTTTAGCCCTCTGGAGAGGGAAGCAAGTATGAAGTGGAAAAGAATTCTTATCAGGAGGGTTGCAGATCCCGTTAAAGGAAAACGGGATATCAAATCAAATATCTCTACCTGATGTCTCTAAAATCCTGTTATGTGATACAGCCTCAAACATAACCGCAGCTTTAAAAAAAAATCCACTATTCTCTTTTACTGCTTAGGCTTCATACTTTTCCGTACTGTTTGACTTTCAGTTTTAAAACCAAGATGAAAACTGTCTAGTCGTCTCTTAAATAATAATGTCACATCTGCCATAGCTCTTGCTGAAGATCCTGGGAGGTTTCCTCCCCCAAAGTGATGTAAACACTGCCTTATTTGCATGCTGTACAGAATCCCTGTGATCCTCCCACATTGTGATGTCAACACTGCCTTTCCCAGCCCACTGTTAACCTAATAAATGGACTAGGTGCTGTGGTACTCCTTTTCTGTTAGCAAATCTGGTCGACTCTATTCATGTGAAGCACTTCACCAGCGTTTTGCTACTTCATAAGTAAGGTAAGTCTTGTTACTAAATAGTGTATCCTAAATGTAATCTGTCCCTGTTTCTATGCCTCCCTAGCTAGCCCTTATATTGTGTCCTCCCAAGTTTTTAATTGCTCATTAGTGGAGTTAATCTTTTTCTGTTTGTAAGGGTGCCACTTGCTTCCCTTTCGCAGCTGCATTTTTAGCTTGGCCTACTTATTTTCGTTGATCCAGGGTTTATATTTCCCTGGTTATGTTTAATGCTGGCGTCTTTTGTATTCTTGAGTCGGCCTGTGTTTCTGTGCTTGCTGCCTTTGGGTTTCCTTCTGAAGTAAGTGTATTGCTGCTTGTAGTAATTGTATTACTGTCTAGTGTTTTTAGTTGCTTGCTGGTGTTTTTTAAAAACTATGCTGTATTTGTAGCTATATTTGGTTTTCTTTAGTTGATGCCTTGCGCTTCGCGGTTGTGGTTGCTGGTGTGTGTGTTTTTTAACCTTGCTGTATTTGTAGCTGTATTTGGTTTTCTTTAGTTTGTTTCCTCGTACTTCGTGATTGCATGCTGCAGATGTTTTGTAATGTTTTCAGCTGTTTCTGTTGTTGAGCTTCGTTTCGGTCTTGTCATGTTTCTATTTTTTTTAATATTAGTAATCCTATTGGTTATGCTGCTGGGCTTGCTCCGTTTTATTTGTTATGCTACTGTGCTTGCTACGTTTTAGTGTGTGCCCCATCAAACCTGCTACCTGCTTGAAACTTTGCCACAGCTGAATAATACTTCCCCCCCCCCCCGTTAGCTGGGTAATGAAATTATTTTAATGTGGACGCTGGCGCCGTTAGGCATAACTTATTTATTGAGCAATTCTGCAGCCTGTAAACATACTTATGAATAGTCAGCAAGAGTGGTAGTAGTCCAGGGGTGGGTTCTGCAGCTATACTTGTTTCATGCAACTAAGCGAAGTGCATTTCTGGGTTCCCATGTAAGATTATTATAGCAGGTAAATAGTGATGTAGGCAATATAGAGGTTCAACATTTTGTCCATCAGTATGTGTCCATAGTTTAGAAGTAGCCTCAGACACTTCACAATGCACAATGCTCAGTTACACAGAGTGCAGGTTCTTGTAAGATTAATGTCACGGTTGCTATCCTTCTTTGAGCCTGCATGTTTTGCTTTTAAATTAATGAAAAACGTAAGGGAAATAAGAGAAATAGAAGATAGATGGGAAAGGAAATGAGGAATTTTGCTGCTTGTACAAGCACAGCAGCTTAGTCATTGTAAAGATGCCAAGCAGCATGCCTTGAGTGAGAGTTGCTGCCAATTCCTATTGAAATAATGGAATCAGCATGGCATATATTTTTTTGACTGTTATAAAGTTTGGTAGAGAAAATACTATTTCTTTAGTCTGCAAAGTGATATTCTGCCTGTTAATATAACATTTTGTGAGTGAGTATAGCACACAAGCCACTGAGAAACAAAGTCTGAAAATCTCTAAGGCTGATAAGCTTTTCTGATCTCAGTTTTCTGGTAGTGAAGTACATGCCTTGCAACCATTTTTTTGTGGCCAGGGATAGCACTATCATGGTAGGGGCTCTGAGTGAGAAGAAATAAAATAGGAGGAGGAACTTGCTAAAAAATACAGGTAACGTATGTAGTGCCTTCAGCTGGAGGCCTTCTAATGTCCATGGGATACAGCAAGGGGCAAGTGTGTGTGTGAATGCAAGCAAGCGGCAATTGTGTGTGACACCGCAAGCAAGGGGGCAATTGTGTGTGACACCGCAAGCAAGGGGGCAATTGTGTGTGACACCGCAAGCAAGGGGGCAATTGTGTGTGACACCGCAAGCAAGGGGGCAATTGTGTGTGTGTAAAACTGCAAGCAAGGGGGCAAGTGTGTGTGTGTGTGTGTGTGTGTGTGTAAGACTGCAAGCAAGGGGGCAAATGTGTGTGTGTGTGTGTGTGTGTGTGTGTGTGTAAGACTGCAAGCAAGGGGGCAAGTGTGTAAGACTGCAAGCAAGGGGGCAAGTGTGTGTGTGTGACTGCAAGCAAGGGGGCGTGTGTGTGTGTGACTGCAAGCAAGGGGGCGTGTGTGTGTGTGACTGCAAGCAAGGGGGCGTGTGTGTGTGTGACTGCAAGCAAGGGGGCGTGTGTGTGTGTGACTGCAAGCAAGGGGGCGTGTGTGTGAGACTGCAAGCAAGGGGGAAATTTTGCCTCAAGATTTCTTGTGCTGTGAAGTTCATAGATACAACTGATGGAGTAGATTTTACAGGGAGCTGAGAGATGCAGGGCTGCAACAATTATTAGTGCTGCTTATGTCTGCTTGCTTTGCTAATATCACAACAGGTTGTTTGCTTTTGATGCAGAAGGCTGTGGTTTCTACTCACATAGATGCATTTGTGAAACTGTACTGCATTGCAAATGGGGTGGATGATGCACTCCTTTCCGGTGAAGAAGATTGTCATCCATTCCCTACTGCAGTATTACCAGCTTATTCTTGTGTAAGATAAGTACATTATTCAAAAAGGGCAAATATGACATTATTTGTTGATGACATGACATCTAATTTTTGGCTAGCAGCAACCACTTCATTAGTTACAGATTGCTTTAATGTGGAATTATTTACAGGATGTTTACTGCTTCAGAAATTGTGCGTATGTACTGATACTGGTGGACTGTAGAAGTCTGACTACACTTGTGATGGAAATATTCAGAATTGGGCAGTATTGTCATTATTGGTGCATGCATTTTGTTGCACTGTTTTCAGGAAAAATGTTTGAAACGGTAAATATAAAACACCCACTAAAACTGGACTGCATTGTACAAGGAATATAATTATATACAATCAGGAAGGTGTATTCAACATGTGCATTTCTCGTGTGCAAAGGGTCTGATAATTTTAAAATATCACTAACTGAAAGTGAAACTTAGACTGCCACTGGCTACATGTGTTATCTTTCAATGTCTGTTGCAGTGCTGTTGCAATGTCCAGATTCTGACTGCAAGCAAGGTCGAAGTGTGTGTCCGCAAGGGGGCAAGTGTGTGTGTGTGTGTCCACAAGGGGGCAAGTGTGTGTGTGTGTCCACAAGGGGGCAAGTGTGTGTGTGACTGCAAGCAAGGGGGCAATAGTATGCATGTGTGTGTGACTGCAAGCAAGGGGGCAGTAGTGTGTGTGTGTGTGTGACTGCAAGCAAGGGGGCAAGTGTGTGCATGGCTGCAAGCAAGGGGCAAGTGTGTGCATGGCTGCAAGCAAGGGGGCAAGTGTGTGTGTGTGACTGCAAGCAAGGGGCAAGAGTGTGTGAGTGAATGCACGCAAGGGGCAAGAGTGGCAAGAGTGTGTGAGTGAATGCACGCAAGGGGCAAGAGTGTGTGAATGCACGCAAGGGGCAAGAGTGTGTGTGTGAATGCACGCAAGGGGCAAGAGTGTGTGTGTGAATGCACGCAAGGGGCAAGAGTGTGTGTGTGAATGCACGCAAGGGGCAAGTGTGTGTGTGACTGCAAGCAAGGGGCAAGTGTGTGTGTGTGTGACTGCAAGCAAGGGGCAAGTGTGTGTGTGTGTGACTGCAAGCAAGGGGCAAGTGTGTGTGTGTGTGACTGCAAGCAAGGGGCAAGTGTGTGTGTGTGTGACTGCAAGCAAGGGGCAAGTGTGTGTGTGTGTGTGTGTGTGTGACTGCAAGCAAGGGGCAAGTGTGTGTGTGTGTGTGTGTGACTGCAAGCAAGGGGCAAGTGTGTGTGTGTGTGTGTGTGTGTGTGTGTGTGTGTGTGACTGCAAGCAAGGGGCAAGTGTGTGTGTGTGTGTGTGACTGCAAGCAAGGGCAAGAGTGTGTGTGCGTGTGTGAATGCATGCACGGGGGGCAAGAGTGTGTGTGTGAATGCACACACGGGGCAAGAGTGTGTGTGTGTGTGACTGCAAGCAAGGGGGCAAGTGTGTGTGTGTGTGACTGCAAGCAAGGGGCAAGTGTGTGTGTGTGTGTGACTGCAAGCAAGGGGGCAAGTGTGTGTGTGTGTGTGACTGCAAGCAAGGGGGCAAGTGTGTGTGTGTGTGTGACTGCAAGCAAGGGGGCAAGTGTGTGTGTGTGTGACTGCAAGCAAGGCTTCTTATTTTTGGATTGTTAGTCAAACTCTTTCGGAATAAAGTCACTAAATGAAACACTGAGTTTCTGCCTTCATAACCTTCAGAAAAATGCATGCTAAAGCAAGACCTGTTATTCGATCAGTTCTCAGTTTATACAAGATCAATTTTTTGTACTGTTTTTATGTCCCCCCACATATATTTTGCCTTGTCCAGATTTCCTGCATTAACAGGTTGCTAGGTACATGCAAATTGCTTTTTTAGAATTTGGCATATCCCAACCTCTCAACTGTCCCTGAACTTGGCTCAAAATGTTGCTCTTCCCCTAGTAATCCCTCCCCAGAAATTGCTATTTTGGAAGAAAACCTGGAGGGTTTACCATTAACTGTAATAATCCAGTCAGGGATAACTTTCATTTCATAAATGCATGTTTTTTTTTTTTATTTTGTCAGATGCTCAAGTTAGTAGTACTAATATTAAAAGGATCCCCTTCTTTGACAGGTTACCAGCTGTATTGTGTGGCTATTATCTTTTTGAATCAATTTTTTTTTTTGGGACAATTGCTGCCAAATCATTAGAGACTGAAGAATGAAATCAATGACAGACATTTAAGTTTCAGATTTCATACCCTTTTGAAAATTCATACTAATGCAAGACCTACTATTTCATAATCTTTCCTAATTTGATAGGAGCAATAATCCTACTTCTATATTTATTTGTTGACCGGGAGTGTCAGACTGGACGTAGGTCTATTCAGCGTAGGCACGGGGAGAAAAGCTCCACAGTAAAATAGACAGTAGTTGCATTGGATTATAATGATTAACAATTTAACATAGCACTTTCAACATTTACAGATGAACATAGTACATCAATAGACAAATATAATCTTTATCTGAAGTACATAACAGACATTAACTAATGTTACAATGAGAAGTTCCTGCTGTATAAGTACTAGGCTTAGGAGCATCTGAGCTTGTTATAATCAAGGTAGTTAGTGGAGTGGAAATAAAGGTAGTGGTTGGATGGGGTGGATGATATTAGACGGAGTTGCAAGGGCATAGCCAGCATGTTTTTAGTTGCACTTTAAAGTTTTGAAGTGGGTGCATGATGGTACGGAGGTAATTGTGGGTGGGAGTGAGTTCCATAATTTGGCTGTGGCGCAAGAGAATAGTGCTTCACCAGCAGAGTTATTGGCTTTAGTGATCTGCAAGTGATTTTTGTTGCTGGATCTTGGTGGTCTGGTGGTGCGATTAGGGTTGGAGTAGATTCTGGAGGGATGGGACATTTAGTGGATGGTTTACTAGTTTGTGGGCGAGAGAGTTGATACCACTGAAGCAGGTGAGGGAGTTCAAGCCTGCCCAGTTCAAGTGAGAGACCGTGGTGACTACGGTAGGATGCCCCTGTGGCGAATACGGTGATTTTTTTTGTTGTAGCAGGTCTCTAGCTTGTTTAGACCACATTGCCTTAGGTTGGTATATTGGAGAGGCATAAAGTAGGGTGGAGATAAGGTGGGAATTTGCTATTGAAATCTTTGCTGCTTTGGTGAGAAATTGCTCTTTTCTGTATAATGCTCCTAGTTTTTTGTGGACTTTTTTTATGGTCATGGATATGTGAATGTCAAAATTCTGTTTCCACTCCTAGCAATTTGGTGTGTTCAGTTGGGTATATAGTGGTGTTGTCTTTTGCTGTGATAAAGTGAGAGTTGTTTTGAGTTTGGTGGGTTGGAAGATGAGTAGTTTAGTTCTGTTTGGGTTGAGTATTAATTGGACATCGGATAACCATGTTTCAACAGAGGAAAAGGCTTCCTGTGTGACTTTTTGCAGTTTCGGTAGGGACTGTGCTAAGCAGATTGAGTCATCTGCATATTGTATGAGTGTGCCATGTTTGGTGGCAGAGGCTAGATTATTGGTGTAAACAGAAGAGTAGGGGTCCAAGGATGGATCCTTGGGGAGCCCCTAAGGAGACAGGTAGTTGGGGAGATGTCATTCTGCCATACAACTGATTGTTGGCGGTCAGACAGGTAAATCTGAAACCAGTTGGTGACTGATTGTGAGAAGGATAGGTTATTGAGGACAGAGATAAGTTGTTTGTGTGGGACCATGTCAATTGCTTTAGATAGGTCTAGGAAAGTAGCAGAGGAGAGAGAGCCATTGTTTTTATGCTGAAGGATAGTGTTAGTAAAGGAGAGTAAGGCAGTGGTGGTGCTATGGTTTGGTCAGAAACCATGCTGAGTACTGGAAAGGATGTTAGTAAGGAGGTAGTCTGAGACCGGAGAGTGTGTCTCTAGTATTTTGGAGAATGGAGAGAGAATGGCTACGGGGCAGTAATTGGTTGGGGTGGATGTCTCCACTTCGGGCTAGTTTTGATATGCATGAGATTATTAGTTTTCTCAGTTTTTGAATGCGTTTGTTTATAAGGGAAACTTTGATTGTGCTCTGTGGGTACTAGGTATGGTGGGAGGGTTACTATGTTAAGTTGTAGGGCTGCTTTATGTTTGAGTAATATAGTTGGTAGAATATGTGAGGGGTGCATAGGGATGGTTCTTGAGCTGGTGGGAGGGGAGTTGAGTGTGGGTGAGATGAGTGGTGGTGTGAGTAGTAGTACAGTGGTAGTGGTTGAGTGGGGGAATGATGGAGCTTTAGTAGGATGCAAGATATGCAAGGAGAGTGCATGCAGTGAGCATAGGTAAGGTATGCTGGTACATGTTAGTTGAGGTGTGATAGTAGTGGGAAGATGGAGGAGGTAGTGTTGGGTTAGCGCTGTGGTTGGCTATTGAAAAGATGGGAGGGGTTTTGAGTCCAATAAAGGTGGGACCACCTGGGGCGGGAGGGAATAGGGGGCAGGGTGGGGAGCAAAGCGGGTAGAGACCCTGTTAGTTGCTCATATGAGGGGGCTAGAAACAATTACAAAGCAAAGGCAATATGTGTTAAACAATCACAATTGACCAAGGACTGCTCTGAAACCAAGTCATTTCTTAATTTCTCAGGTGGAAAAACAGGATAATCTTGTATCAGTAGGCTACTGTGGTCATAGTTTAAATTTACTAACAGTATTGATGAGTTATGGCGGATACTATTTGCTAACGGAAGGGAATAAGAGAAAGTGGAATGTGTGTGGTGGGGGGGGGCTGCTTAGAAGCCAAAGCAGAGTGCTCTCCAGGGGAAAATTAATATTTGCTCAAACAGGTAAACGCATACTCAGTTAACTGTAGCTGTTTGCAGACAGTTCAGACCCGGACTGCGCTTTTCCGTTTGTTCCTTTGTCCCACTTCTATGTATGGCTTTGTCCTAATTTCTTGCGCTGAGGTTCATAGGTATTTCAGGATCAATTTATCCTTGCTTTTGAACCAGATTTCTCTGTTTGGTTAGTACACTGCTATAAAATGTAAAAATAAAATCTAAATCGTAGAAGTAAAGCAGTGCGTGTGTATGCACTACCATAATATTTTAAAATATTGACTCAAAAGCATGTGGGTGCTGTCATGCAAGTCTAAAATATTTCAAGTTTATAGTGCATCATTTGTTAGCTATTTAAACAGGAAGGGAAAATAAGTGGCAGATTGCTTTGCAAAGCAGGGATTATTGCCAGTGCTATGTAGCTTGGTTTTAAATTTGACAGGAGTAGTGCAACAAAAAGTCTCCCACTGTAAGGAGGAAAAGGCTGACAAGCAAACAGTACATTACTCTGGTCACCTGCTGTGGTGAGCTGTCAATCACATGCAGATAATGGGTCAGATTACCCTTGGCTCTGACAGCTAGGGAAGGTAGGTGTGAAGTGGGAGGGGAGATTCTTTGAAGAGCTAGATTTCAGCCTTCACAAAAGAAAGCAATTTAGCATTTCTAAGATGAAAGAGCTAGTAAATGCACCTTTCAGTTCTGTTCTGTAGCATTTGCACTGCTTGTGTTTAAGTGGTCATTGAAAGGATAACATTTTAACCAAAAGTAGGGGATTTTAAGACTGCAGTGAATGCCTGTTAAGTCATTGAAGTGACAGCAGCTTAAGGCAAAATGTGGCAGATCTGATTCAATTTTTTGGAGACAAATAATGCATTCTGGGATACTTAGAGCAGAGTCAACAGTCTGAATTTTTTCAATATGCCAGACCCCATGTGGTCAGTCAGAAATTGCATCTAAAAATATCTAAAAAGCTCAAAATAGTCTGAGTGCTATTAAAATGTAGGAAACATCAAACCATGATGAAATTAATATGTTTTTTGAGTCTGAGGGCACGGTTGTCCTTTAAATTTAGTATGATCCAGGTAATTCTGTTTCATGGTTTGAGAACTCTCAGGTTAATGTGGAAAGAATCTGGTGATGTGGTGCATAAACTAATGCAGCAGAGGAACTGCAAACCTCAAAGGTGTCTGGTTTTGGTGCTGCAGATAATACAGTAGCTAAAACATATGCAGCTGTGACAGACACAACCCCACCAGTAAGGACATAAAAAATTACACTGGTCAGTTTGAAAATCCAAAACAATTTCAAAATTCTAACTGAAGCAATATGGTCTTCACATATCAGTTTAGATTCTGACTTAACATTTTCTAAACTGTAACAGAGCATTTTATGCATTGAACAAGTTTTCTTGTAGCTTAAATGTTACTTTATAGTTTAGAACTGACCTGGAAGAAGACTGTTAAATGCATGCAGGGGGTCTGTGAAACTGATTATTGCAAAAGCTAGAGATTTGGAGAAATTTATGGAATGGAGTTGACTTTTGACAAGTGGGTAAAAAAAACATTGACTCCTAGTGTTGTGGCTGGTCATAGAGGGACATTACGATATGCTGGCCAGCTTAAATTCTTTTGGGGAGTTTCATTTAGAATATGGCAAGGTGCAATTTAACTAGTGTGGGGGGGAAGAGGACTAAGCAAGAATGTGCCTGAAGGTAGGTTGTGTAGAAGCTTGTATTGTCAAGAGCAAACAGTAAATAGAAAAAGGGGTAAGACTAGAGGCTGGGGAGTAGGTAAATTGGGTAAAGAGATGAAGGAAAAATATGGAGAGGGAAATGTGAAGAGCTCAGGATAAAGGATTGATAACAGAAGTCCTAGCCAGTGGAGAGCTTATTCTGAGGATGGAGTGGTGTGCCAAATTTGATGTGGATGTTATCTTAAAATGTAAGATTCTTGACAGACTGCAAATGGAAAATGCAGTGAAACTGAATGGAATTTAGGAAGTGAACATTGTTGTGGAGTGGCTGTGTTGTGTAGAAATGGAAAAAAATACTTTAAGCTTGTGGGTGTGAGGCAGAGAACAGGTTTTAGTTTAATCGGATACTAGACTTTGAAGAATTATAATTGCAAAGTACTTGTGATTTTTAAGGGGGAAATGTAAAAGCCAATAACAAGTCAGTGGACTTGGAGAATGGGTATTTGGATCTGAAAATACCTTTATATTAAAAGGTTTTGAGGTGGCATATGGTAATGCAGTTGTCGAGTTTTTCAGACAGTAGCAATGTGGATGGAGGTGTAATAAGAAAGGAGTGTATTAAACGGCGATTGTAATGAAATTGAGAATATGAAATAGTTATGGAGGGATATATTTGTGGAGGACTTCTGTAAAATCTGGTCTGAATAGTGGGTGATATGGAAAAATGTAAAATGAGTGCATTATTCAGGCAGAAATATTTACAAGGGAGGAGGTATTGTGGGGAAGATAGTAAAGGGGAGAAATTGTATTAGTATATCAAACTTGTAAGGAAGAAACTTGGATCGACTAGGATGAAATATATATGATGAGAATTGGTTGTGGATGATGCAAGTAGAGGATGTAAAGCCTTGTGGTGGGTGATGTAGCAAGGCATTTGATATAGTAGGACAAAATGCTTTTTGGATAATATGGAATAGATAAATTTAGTGTATGTCAACATATCTAAGCATGAAAGTGTTTGTGCATATTTCTTCACTCACCTATTCATAGTGCAGTTTAAGACCAGGATGCTGCATGAGTGGAACACTGCAGTGGTAGTGAATGCATTAGTGAGGTGGTGATGCCAGTAGTTTTTGCATATGCAGATGGTTATAGTTGCTAAGAAAATATGAGGGAAGTAAGTTTCTGAACTGATGTTTAAAGGAAGCGGGAATGACCTTGAATAAAACTAAGGGTTTGGGTGATGTAAAAATGGGGGAGGGGTTGTATTTTTCAATGAATAAGGTGTTTGCTAATTGGGAAAATTAGTTATGATGCAAAGGTAGGGTTTGATAAACAGTCTTGTGTGAAAGATCTATAGATTACCACTCTGGGGGGGGGGGGGGCTTGTATGGTGGGAAAATGGCATATGGTCAGTGTTTGAAATGGAATTATGCATTTGGGGTTTTAAAAATAGTAATGGAAAATAAAAATTTGATATAGAAAGTTAGGATATGATATGTGGTGAAACAGTATTATGTAAATATGAACATTTACTAGAAAAGGTGGGAAAAAAGTCAAAAAAATTGGTGTAACAAAATTTCATAATTTCCTATGGAGATTGGCAAGCTACAAATAAAGTGGAATGTGTTGCAAAGAAAACCAAGTGTGTTGTGGGGACGGAAGGGACCAGCATTTTTTTAACAGTGTAAAAAGATTTTTTGAGAATCTTAATGACAAACCATATGTACAAATGAAATACACAAGAAGGGTAGATTGTGTAATGGGTCATTTGGAATGATTGAAATTTTGTTTAAGGGAAAGAGTATGAAGGGCATTTTGAGGAGGATTTGGAGGATTATGAAAGGGCTATGTTAATATGGAAGAGTAGCAATGAAGTGCCTGTAGATAAGTACATATGCTTTAGTACAAAGGATTCCTACTGTTTCTGGCAAGTGGTACTGGGATCTTTGCATCCACCTTAGCTACCACCAACTCAAGCAGATGGGGCTAGGTTTAACATCTTGTCCAAAAGACAGCGCACTCGCGTTTCTGCCCTTTGCTTATGCTAAACTAGTGTCTACAATAAATCACCCTGGTGTGTGAACAGAACCCACAGCTTTCTGCAACAAAGGCTAGTGTGCTACATTATCTACTTCCACTGTTCATCCTGATATTTTTTGTAAAATTCACATGTTTATTTCCAAATGTCTCCTGCAGCATTGCTGTGCACTAAATTTCTTTATATAATTTAATACTTTTTATGCTAAGACAATATGGAAAGTGAAGACAGTGTAAGTTATTGGAAAAACCCCAGCTGTCTTAGACTAAATTGTACTGTTGTATTGAATGCATTAAAGTAGTAAGACAGTGTGGCCGTGATTCCTTATTCACTTAACATAATTTCAAACTTTTCACTGAACTGCTTTTCATTCATCTTTCAGCTGTTCCCATTAGGGGTCTCGAGTGGATCGTCTGATTTCTTCCTGTCCTCTGCAACTTGCTCTCACCAACCACCTGCATGTCTTCTCACCACATCATAAACCTCATCTTAGGCCTTCCTCTCTTCCTTTTGCCTGATGGCTTCATCCTTAGCATCTTTTTTCACTATACTCTGCATCCCTTCTCAGCACATGTCCAAACCAATGTAATCTTTCCTCTGGCTTTGTCTCCAAACCTTCCAACCTGGCCTGACCCTCTAATATACTTATTCCTGATCCTGTCCACCCTCGTCACACCTAGTACAAATCTTAACATCTTTATGTCCAGCTGTGACTTTTGCCTTTTTGTCAGTGCCACTGTCTCCAACCCATGTAACATAGCTGGTCTCGCTACCCTCTTGTAGACCTTCCCTTTTACTCTTACTGGTACTAGTTTGTCACAAATTACTCCTGACGCACTTCTCCACCTACTCCATCCTGTCTGTATTCTTCACCTCTTTTGCACTCTTCATTACTTTGGACTATTGATCCCAAAGTATTTAAACTCATCCACCTTAGTCACCTCTACTCCTTGCATCCTCACCATTCCTTTATCCTCCCTCTCATTCGCACACAGTCTGTCTTAGTCCTGCTGACCTTCATTCCTCTTTCTAGAGCATATCTCCAGCTCACCAGGATCTCCTCCACCTGTTCCCTACTCACTACACATCACAATGTAACCTGCAAACATAGTCCACAGGGACTCTGATCTTGCCTGGCAATCTGTCCCACCATTGCAAATGAAGGGCCCAGCTGATCCTTGATTTAATCTCACCTTAAAACGCATCAGTCACTCCTACTGCAGACCTCACCACTGTCACTACCCTCGTACATATTCTGTACTTCTCTGACAACTCCTGACATTAATACCACAACTCTCTAGGCGCACTCATGCTTTCTCTAAGTCTACAAAAACACAATGCAATTCCTCGACCTCTACCTCTCCAACACTCAGAACAAACCTCTCATCTGTAGTGCTCTATCCCAGCATGAAACCATACTGCTGATCGCTAATCACATCCCTTCTTAACTTGGCTTCCACTACTTTCCCATAACTTCATGCTATGAGTGAAATTCAATCCCTCTGTAGTTCTGCACATCACCCTTATTCTTGCAAATCTGTACCAAAACTCTTTCTCCATTTTGCAGGCATCCTCTCTTTCCAAGATTTCATTAAACAATCTGGTTAAAAACACCAGTGTCATTTCACCTAAACACCTCCATGCTTCCACAGGGATGTCATCTGGGCCAACAGCCTTTCCATTCTTCATCCTTTTCAAAGCTATCCTTATTTCCTCCTTGCTAATAGATTGCACTGCATAATACACTATCCCCACATCATGCAACCTTCTCTCTTCATTCATCAACCCCTCAGAGTACTTTCCATCTGCTCAACACTCCTCACTTTGTTTCCCCTCATCCTTTATCACCTTTAGCTGCTGTACATCTTTCCTAGCTCGGTCCCTCTGTCTAGCCAATCTGTACAGGTCCTTTTCTCCTTCCCTAGTGTCCAACCTTTCATACAACTAGTCATATGCCTTCTCCTTTGCCAACCTTTCTTTGTATACACTCCTGTACTTCCTCAATCCACCACCATGTCTCCTTGTCCTTTGTCCAGATGTCCTACCAAGCACCTTTCTAGCTGTCTGAACTGCTTTTCATTGTACCTCTACATGTATTTCCCTCAGCAAAGAATGGTGAACTCTCAAGATTAATTTCTTGCACCTGCTGACTGCTAGTCTCCACAAAAGTAGTCAAATGATTGAAGAAAAAACATCTGACAAATCTGACAAGTATGCAGGTACAGAAGTAATTTAATTTAACACTTACAATTCTGTTTAGTTGACTCCCAGTGAAAACATAATGGAAAAAGAAGATACTTTTACACTTGCAAGAAACTTGGTATTCACTACTTTAATTTTAGCTTATTTTTTTAAGCCTGCTTATTAACACTCTAGCTTATGCTAACATCCGTCCTTGTAAAAAAAAAAAATGTTCCTACATATGGTTTATGCACTTTTCAAAGCCTAAGATCACAACAACTTGTACTTTTCTGGCCTTTCCTCTCATTCTGCTATAAAGCCTACATTTCTTACAACCGAAAGTACTTGTTTACTTGGATATCTTTAACATGCACAGCAGTCTGTGAAGATTCTCCCTGTATTGATATTTCTAAAATGCAGTTTACATCTTTAAATGTTTTATACAAATATTAAGAATAAAAATTACTTGGTTACTTTTTCCTTGTGTCCTAAGCATGAATGGCAAAGTAGGGTGGGTGTCTTTTACAGTATACTGACATTTAACAAAGTCCAGTCTCTTCCACTTTTTCATGCAGTCATATTTCAGAAGTGTTAACGATTTGATAGTATCTTATTCCCGAATTTAATCTCTTCCCATTCAACACCATCTCCCAACACCAGACTCTGGTTCAAGTCAAAGGTACTTGTGATTCTTCTGGTTATATCCTGTTTTTCTGTCAAACATATATATTTGTTTAGTATAGGGAAAGTGTTCCTTTGTCGCTTTTTGTTGGATAAACTTCTTGGCCTGTTCTGCATATAAAAATGTCTGAGCCTCTAAGGAAAAAAATATTCTGAAGACTGCTGGATACAGCAGCTTGGATTGCAGTCCTGCTTCTCCACATTCCTGATTACTAGAATAAATTTGCTTCTGCCTGGTGCACAGAACAATTTTCTACAATCACTTGGCTCTCAGTTTTAACACTTCTTTCTGCCACAGTTTTGTCATTGTATGATTGTCTTTATTTCAGGTCTTGATCAGCTTTAGAGCATGAGCTTAGTGTGCTGTACCACTTTCTGAAATGTGTTGAAGCTTAGTAAAAAATGAAAAATACAAAATAAACCATAACCAGGAAGAACCAGGACGCCAATAAACTGTATAAAGAATTACCAAAATGTTTTAGCGCTTTCATCTCTAAATTAGAGACTTCATCAGAAACAATGCATCTTATTGAACATTACTATATATAGTATGGTAAATGGTGACATCACAAAAACAATTAAATATTTAAAGAAATAAATGACATAAAATTCAACCTGAATTACCACCTCAAAGTAAACAATATGAATGTTAAAAACAATGGCTTGATGGGTC
The DNA here is from genome assembly GCF_019279795.1 of Protopterus annectens. Classification (NCBI taxonomy): domain Eukaryota; kingdom Metazoa; phylum Chordata; order Ceratodontiformes; family Protopteridae; genus Protopterus; species Protopterus annectens. The sequence goes on from NC_056743.1 coordinate 569,861,167, forward strand.
CGGTGCATAAATCAATTATATAAATACATCTTGTTGTACAGAAATGGAAAAAAGATTTAAAATGTGTTTCATAAGAAATATATATAAAAATGCTGTTTATACAAATTACAAAGGAAATATACACGTTTATATAAATATAACTAGAAATAATCCAAAATGTTTTAAAATTGCTTTTTATATAAATATATTAAATAGTACCATAAGTATTAAACTATAAAAAAATATAAATAAATAAAATATAAATAAAATTTTGGTAATTAAAGACAGTGTTTTTATACAGTTTATTGGCGTCCTGGATTCCTGGTTCTTCCTGGTTATGGTTTGTGTTGAAGCCTACTCGGCTAGCCTTTTCATTTAATCTTCTGATTTATCTGGTGTTTCAGAGGTGCGACAGTCCGTATATTCAACAATGCAAAAAAAGTTGCTGTTTTTCTGACTTGCGTGAAGGAAAAGTCGTGGTCTGTAGTGTTTAGCCTAAATTTATTGGCTTTCATGTTAGCATGATATCCTTGGACTGCAGAGCCAATATTCAACATAAAATTGCTGTTGTAGTAGCCTAAGCCATATGAGTTATCCTGCCACGTATATGCCAGTCAGCTTGCAAAGCTTCAGTCATCTTCCATACACTTAACTGCTGTGGATAGTTTTACAAAATCTTCAGAGTTTTTTCTGCTGCGGTGTGCTTCCTGTGTGGGCTTTGTGAAACAGAGGGTTGGCTAGCGATCTTTCAAGAGTGGGTAGATAAATAAAATTCTGACACTTCACTACATTTTCTGAGGTGAAGCTGCTTTTTCTGTGAAATGTTTGAAATAACATTTATAAAAGTACTTTTTTTTTTTACTTGTTTGTATGAAAAAGGAACATTTTTACTGTACTTTTTTCTACATTTTGATGAATTCTTACACTGAAGGTAAAATGTGCTTTTGGGAGCTTTAGGTATGTTTACCTTAATTCTAAGGGTTTACTGACTCCTCCAGGATCCCCTTCTCTGCCTGACCATGAAACTGGTATCAGTCTCCTTGGTTCTTCCTACCATCATCCACAAGAAGAAAACCTCAAGTGTCCCAAGTGTTAGGCTGGCTTCCCTCACTGCCTCAGCTGCCAATGGTTGAATCTGCTATAGTCAAACCTAGTTTATTTGACCTGTCTCTCGGTCCTTCCAGTGTAGCTCCTCAGTTACCTAACTGACTAGGTTTGTCCTCGCTAGGCAAGGGAAAACACGAGTTACTGAAGGAGCGAAGAATCTTAAACTGCAGGTATGGTGTATGAATCCCAAGCTTGTACCCCTGACATGGGGTACATATTACTCTTGGGGGGGGGGTGTCCCAGGAAAAGAAACAACGTGGTTAAACTTATTCTGCAGTTTAACTATGGACAGGGAAAACTTACTGGGCTTTAGAAAGAAATTACTTTCTACATTGAATGTTTTAAAGCCTTTTTCTTCATTGACTTTAAATAGAAATATCTTTGTACTGATCCCCAGTTATAAAAGTAGATACTGGAAGGTATGGAGTGTTTTTCTAGGAATGAGACATGTTCTGAAAGGTGACCATGCTATGTTTTACCATTGTTTGTGCAGTGATCCTGTGGTTATAAAGGTTAAATTACAGCTAGATAACTGAAATCTAAATGTGCACAGAATCAGTGACTGTAGAAGCAAAACAATCACTATAAAAAACTCATGCTTTCAGTGGTGAAAAAAGTACAAGGAATGTTGAGTTTTGCAAGGTAAACCAAAACTTTTAAAACATATGCAGAAAATTTCAGCATCATACTATTTTATGTGTTTGGGAATACATTGAATCGTAAAGTTAACACATTGTTCGTATTTCGATGGCAACTTTTCAAGGCTATCCCAACCACTGTCAGATTTTTATAGAGCTTATTCTGACTGCTTTTTCTTAAGTTTTTACATAGTTTTGCTGTTGCATTTAAAACCTATTAGAAGGTAGGAACGGAGTTCTATTTTAATTCTTTTGTAATTTTTCTAGCAACTGCAACAAGACACACATATTTGTTTGACTTTTGTAGATACCAGAAGTGGAGCATTAATTAGTATTGATCTAATTAGAGCAATTATCTGACTAAAACTCCTTAAGCATATTTGCCCATTTCTAATATACATTTAACTTTGGGCAATCCATAAATGTGTCCAGTCAGCTTTTATATCAACAAGCTGAAGAACTTCTTAAATGTGATTTTACAGGGATTAATGCATTCTATGTACATATTCCCATAAACTTAAGTTTGATTAATTTTAGTAAAGTTCAATTGTCATTGAATCAGTCATTCATTCCACTTGTATCTAAAAAGTTACAGAATTTGGCATCAAAATTTAACTTGGGATAAACTTCTGCCCCTCTTCATATTTACAAATTTGTTAACCAATTAGCCATCGGTAAGACATTTTAACAGATTTATCCAACTTATCTTCATATTCTGATTACTTGGATTTTCTTTTTTTCAAAGCAATCCAACCATGCGAGTAATGCATTTCATTAGTATATTCAGTAGAGGGGATAAGGGACACTTGTTTTGTTTAAAGTGAATCCTTGAGCACTAGGATCCAGTTTTAATGGGTCTGCTTCATTTGATCGAAAACCAGCATTAAAGGCATAAAACTGGGATTTGTCCCCCCTCCCCAAAGTGTGACCCTGGAGTTGGTATATATAGTTGGGGGGTGTAGCCCCCTCACCTAGTTTCCTTAAAAGAAGAAAGTACAGATTTAAAAGCACCCTCCCACCCTTCAAATATATATACCAACTCCAGGGTCTCACAACATTGGGGAGGGGGACAAATCCCTGTTTGCCTTGAATACTGGTTTTTGATCAAATGGGTTTAGGTCAACTGGTCTTTTGATCAAATGAAGTAGACCTGTTTTAACATGCCTTTGAGTCTTCAGATTTTTTTAAACATTTCAGTACATTAGCAGTATTTCCATTTCCTAAACAGTTTTAAACATGTAGTTCCAAGCTACAAAATTAAAAGCTCTCCTTATCTAAGCTAATTGTACAAAAAGAAGTTCACATGAAAAATTTTCAAATTTAAGCTTTCAGGATATTTTCAAAATGTATGATTTTCTATGTAAGTTATGAAATCCTGTATATTCACATTTCTGCCATATACACTTTTGTATGCTACCTTATTCTATCTAACTTGTATTTTAAATATCCTGTCAGAGCTATTATGTCTTAGACCACAGTATGTGTATATATTTCTTAACTTGGATACTGCTCTAATTCTAGTACTACAAGCAATCTTGGCTGTATATAAAAGAATTCTTGCATGTTTAAATTTGTTTTTAGCCATTTTGAACTGTGTGTGAAAATGACAACTCGCAGCACATAGCTGCTAATTTCTTCTGTACATTACTTTCTGAATTCTTTTAAATTGTTCTAATCGGTAACGAGCATCTAACTTGACTTTTTACCATTAATATGCACAGTTAACTAGCTTGTATTTTAGTGTTGACTATTACAATTTAGCAAAATGTAAGCAGCAAGTCAGTATAACATTACTATACCTTTTGTTTTGCTATTTTAAATATTTTATTTTGAGTAGATTTTTCACATATACTTGAAAAAAAAGCTGCTTCCTGTTTTCACAGACAAAGTCAACTTTGTCCTAGATTTTCAAAACCGTTCAAGGAGCAAGAATAAAGCATTTTCGCACTACTTTAATATCTTGTTTTCAAGCTTTTGTAAGTGTTAATTGCTTCATAGAAGATCTGTGAGCAGAATGTGTTACACAAAAACAAATTAAAATCAACAGCACTTTAACACTTAACATATTACTTGGATCTAACATTCAGTTAACCCAACAATGCATGTACTAAAATAGTTTTAAAGTTACCAATTCTATTACATTTTCTTAATGAAGTATGTGTAACATTTAGAAATACATTTATAAGTTGAGTTAAATTAAATATTCTCACTGTAAATATAGTAACATTAAAAATGACCCTTTATTTCTTATGAAATATGTTTTGGGTTAAATTTAAATGCTTGCTAGTATATCTTTTTAAGTTTAAAGCCTGTTTCCTTAGAGTAAATGTTTCAGAAAATACGTCCTGCAATCAAGTTATTTGTCTTAAGCTTTTTAAATTTTAGAAGCAGTTTTGCAGGAATTTATCTCACTCTGTTTAGGGATATGCTGTTCCAATCCATTGTTTCAGTAGTAAGGATTTTAACAAAAATAGGTGCCTGCTCCAGTATGTCAAATGTTTGTTACTTCAGAAATAATTTGATCTTTGCAAGGAACACCGAAGTGGCTTTATATATTGTTTGTCACTTAGTGGTGAGCAGAATTTTTTCTCATTGCTGAGGTAATCATCAAATCTGACTTATGTTCACCTATTTTAATAGGTGGGATGGACCATGCTATTTTTAAAATTTGATCTTTTTCTAAACTGGCCATACTTTACTATAATTGAACATGGTGAGATTTCCTTCTTTAAAGGTGCTTCAATTCCAAAATATAAAGTTTCATATAGATGTATTGCTTTATGCAGCCAGGTTGATAAGTTTGTCTCCTTCGTACTTTTCAGGTGTACCATACATTCTAATTAATAGTCTGTTTTCTAATTCATCAACTTTATTAGCGAGTTATGCTTTAAAAGAAATTTAGTCTGTGACTCTCATTCAGGTATTCTCTTCATGATCCTGTAAAGCTTCTTCCATACTACTGATTTGTGCATTTTGTTTCATAATTTTTAAATGTTTTGTCTTTCTGGATTCACTTTCTATTATGGTATCCAGTTTGTCTATTTTAAGTAATACATCCTGTATACCAGATATATTAACTAGATGTCTTTAACATAAGAATCCTGAGTACCATTTCTTGAGTGGCTCATGTTGAAGTTTCTTCTCTTAGCCAAGCAGTTGAAATTCTGACAGGAAAATTGCAACGTATGAAGAACTTGAAGCTATAAATCTTTTCTGTGACTGTTGGTGAATAAAATTAGCTAACTAGTATCTAAGCATTTTAATTGTTTTGTCAGAAGTTTTCACCAGTTGCTGGTCTTGTCTTTCTTGGCCACATATCCTGAAAGTGAAAATTATGAATGCAGAAAGAAACAAGTTTAACATCAGGATCTAGGCAGATAATGTCAGGAGAATATTTTTCGATAAAAGCAAGATACTTAAGATGAGAGGTGGAAAACGGAAAGAAGGTTAAACTATAGCTTTGAAATAAACACGCTGGGCAGACTAGTAAAAATATGAGACAAGAAAAACTTGAAAATGTATACAGTTGAGTATAATAGGAAAACATTTTGTTTACACAAGATGTAGAAGTAAAGACATACAAATTGATACTTTTGTGTAGAGACTAAATGAATTTTCAAACACACTATCACAAAATCCTATAACAGTTTGGTTCCATAAGGAAGGTGCTCAGTTGCCATATTAACATCCAAGTAATTTCAGATACTGAAATTAGATTATATCAAAAAAAAATTTGAAAACTGGATCCAAACGTAGTAATGGGAGGAGATGGAATTAGTAGCAATAGCCTGTGACCACTTAAACATGAAGTAGGTGTACCATTATATTTGTTATTCACTTGACCATTTAAGTATGATGAGATTCCTCAAGATTGGAGACATGCACTTGTTAAACTCATCTTTAAGGGAAAGATGAATAGGATGAACTCGAGACCCATAAGTTTACATTCTTGTGAAAAAATAATGGTGGAGGTTATTTTGGATAAATTGTCAGAAGTGGAAAGATTGAAGCAATATATCAGCATGCATATGTTGAAAATTGATCTAATCACCTGTAACATATTCTATAACATAATAGTTATACATGAAAAAATGCTCTGATGAAATTTTATGTAGACTTTGCCTTTAATAGGGTCATGCACAAAACAATGATCTTCAGTAAATTAGAACTAGGTATTGGTGTAATCTTGATAAAATAGAATGCTACAAATAGGGCATGGCACTCTATCAAACAGCAATTGGACAGGTGAAATTCAAGATTATAGTCAGGATGTCCCACAGAGTTCTGCTCTAGGCCCATACTTATTGTATGTATCAGAGCTATTTTTTTTTCATCTGGGGTGTTCTACAGTCTATGCAGATGAGTGGGGAGCACTGAGCGGCCTGTTTGTCCCTAGAGGAGTGGTTCCAGCCAGAAACTTGTAGTGTATTGGCCATTTTGGGTCAGTTCCTAGCTCTTTTCAGCCCCCTGTAATAAAGCCCGCTTTAGTGCACTTTTTCGCTTGTATTCAACTCAGCACAGCTCCTCGTGGTGTCCTGCAGAGTTCTACAAGCAGCAGAGAGCAAAAGAGTGACTTTTTCCTGATTTAAGTATTTTTTTCTGGCTTTTTGATTATTTACTGCTTAGCGACTGCATTTTCGCCTGTTTATACAGCTCTGCATTCTATTTAAACTGTTTTTGTGTTGATTAACTGTTTTGCACTTTTAAAAAAGTTATTTGTTGCTTAATTTTACCTGTAGGCTAACACACTAAAGTGCGCTAGCCGTTTAAAAGCATTTATAGCATTTACTGTCTGTTTTTCCTGTTTTCTGCAAAAAAATATCTTATTTTCCCGCCTTACTGAACTAGAATAGTCCAGTCTTCAGAGTTTGCTGATCTCTGGGCTTTGGCTTGGTTCCTGTGCTATTCCATATCCTTATTTGGATAAAGGGAAGCTTCTTTGTTCACCAGTGGGAGTGGGGAGCACTGAGCAGCCTATTTGTCCCTAGAGCAGTGGTTCCAGCCAGAAACTTGTAGTCTATTGGCCGTTTTGGGTCAATTCCTGGCTCTTTTCAGCCCCCTGCTATAAGGCCCGCTTTAGCCCGGAGTTGCGCATAGCGCACCATCGGGCAGCGGTTAAACAAGGTTAAACTATTTCTGGCTCCGTAAAGTCTGCTCTTCAATTTTTCCCTTAGAACTTCTCTACTTGCAATCTAAACAGTCTATTCTCTATCTCAAAAGCTCAGCACTTGCTCCTAAAGCATTTTTATATAGGTAAAGTACTTGTATACTAAACAAAGTACTACATTACAACAAAAAAACAGGCTTAAATAGTGGGAAGTATACTTGCTGTGTTCAATTCAAGTCAGTCACAAAAGGTAACCAAATGTTCCACAAAAGAGACGGCTGTAACCTACAAACCGCTTTACTTTGAACTCTTAATCCAATAAAAAGAGTCAAAATCACCATAGAGTGTTCATTCGAACCTACTCATCCACTGGGCAATAGCTTGTAGAAAAAACACGCAGCCAGCATGTAAAAATAAATCCAAGCGTCCAGTAGAAACCACGTTTATTAAAATAATTAAAACACAGGGCTAGCGCTTTCAACGAATCTTCATCAGGCCACTAACAAACAAACATACTAGCATCCCTTTTATAGCAAAATGCTAGAGTCAACTACTGATGTCACATCCTGTTTGGACATACTGAAGTCAACTCTGATGTCACATCCTGTTATACATAAAATATTTAAACTGACATCACTTTTGTAGTAAAACGCTACAAGCAACTCTAATGCCACATCCTACTAAATGTAAAATCTTATAAAATGTTTTAAATTATTTAAAATATTTAAAATATATATGCAGACATTTTGTAAACAGTGTACAAAAAATGTTCTAGAATACCATTTCACCCTACTTTAACTGCTGCTGCATGTAACATTCAAAATGTTTTAAAATAATTTAAATATCTATGTAACCATCTCATAGACAGTATGCAGCAAATAAGGTGTTTCACAATTGCATACTATCTTCCTATAAATACTGCACTTATATGCAAATGGCACGCATGTTTAGTATTTAATAATAATAATAATAATAATAATAATAATAATTAGTATTTAATAATAAGCGATATAATCCCATTTGAAATACTTGTTTATTTTAATAAACGTGGTTTCTGCTGGACGCTTGGATTTATTTTTACATGCTGGCTGCGTGTTTTTTCTACAAGCTATTGCCCAGTGGATGAGTAGGTTCGAATGAACACTCTATGGTGATTTTGACTCTTTTTTATTGGATTAAGAGTTCGCAAAGTAAAGCGGTTTGTAGGTTACAGCTTCGTCTCTTTTTGTGGAACATTTGGTTACCTTTTGTGACTGACTTGAATTGAACACAGCAAGTATACTTCCCACTATTTAAGCCTGTTTTTTGTTGTATTTTATAAGTCTTGTTTATTGTCAGGCGAACAGAGTGTAGTGAGTATTATTCTTTGTTTTTAAAGTACTACATTAGCCTAGAATCCCCTTGAGTACCCATTTCCCTATAGGTCCCTTCTGACTCAGTTACACAGCAAACTTTTTCTCTTTTTCTAGCATGTCAAAGGGTCAGTTGCTAGCGTCCTTTCCTGTTCAGCTGGTGAATCTGGGCATCTTGAGGCAATGTTACAATTGCCTTATGTACACAGACAACCCACTCCTCCCACAAAACACAAATACATGTGAGAGATGCAACTATATAGCCAAACTGGAGGCTGAGCTCTTTCAACTCAGGATTGGCAAGACCAGACAGGAGGAGAAGGAAACCACGCACACCACAAACCCAGTTTCACATAGAACTATCACAACTGCAAAACAAACACATAAACACACAAAAACATACACGGAGGCACTGATCAAAAATCTACCAAAACTACAGAGGCCTCCAAAGCAGACACCCAAGCAACTGCCACCTCAAGACATAAGACATGCAACACATAGTTCTCAAAGTCAGTGTGCTAAACAGTCACAGCCCTTAAGGCCAAACACAATGCCAGACACACTTGTTATAGGTGACTCCATAGTCAGACACACTGACGTCCCACTCACCAGACTGAACAAGGAAAGATCACAGTAAGCTGCCTGTCAGGCGCTAGAATCCGCCACATAACACAAGCACTCAGGTCACTCCACAGCAAGTACAAGTATGACTCAGTCATTGTCCATGCTGGTGTGAACGACCTGAGACGTACCTCCCTGGACTACATGAAAAGAGACATAGAGGAGCTCTCAGATTATGTAGCCCAGGCCGGTATGACCCTGACCCTGAGCAGTATCCTACCCTCACCAAGAATGATGCCACAATACAGAGACAAAATGATCAGCTTTAATAATTGGCTTAATTACTGGTGTCATTCTAAGGGATCCGATGTCTGTCTGCCTGGGATGACATGCTTGACAAGCCACGCTGCTTCGCAAGGGACGGCTTGCACCTGTCACCCCTGGGCTTCCGGATATTGGCAAAGGCTCTTGCCACCCCATAGTGCCTTTTTAGGCAAGGCTCAAATGATAAACCTACCGCCCTAGAAAACAAAAATGGAGAAAAACTAAGGGTAATACTGCTCAATGCCAGAAGTCTAAACCTCAAGATGCATGCCCTCGAAGCCCTCCTCAGTATGGAGAACATCGATGTCTGTGCTGTGACTGAAACCTGGTTCAAGGCTCCTGAGAGCACCCCAGCACTATCAGGTTATACCTCATATCATGCGTTCCGGCCCCAAAATCCGGACGAACCACAAAAGGAGGGGGAGTATCCATATTCATAAAGGATACCCACACCTCCAGGTTAGTGGCAACGCACAAAGCATCGGAGACCATCCAGGTGCAATTAACCATAGGTAAAACTGCCCTACAGTTTGTAACATGCTACAGACCACCTTCTCAAACTCAGGAAACCCACACAGCCTTCCTGAAGACACTGGAGAGTATGAATGTCTCTCCAAACACCATCATATTGGGTGACTTCAACTACCCAAACATAGACTGGGAACATTAGGTTCCTTGAGTTCATAAACTCAAATGCTATGGAACAACTAGTCACCATTCCCACAAGAGGAGAAAATATACTAGACCTGATCATCACAAACATGGGAACAAAATGCTCCACACCGGAAGTATATCCCTCATTGGTGAGATCAGACCATAAATTAATCTCACTGGAGATCCACATCCCGCCCCCACCCCCAGCAAAAAAGACCACAGTGAAGAACTTCTCAAAAGCAAACTTCACACTTCTTAAGACTGGAGTGGTATCCTTCAAGGCCCCCGAGCCAGTGGAAACCACAACCCACGCTGCTGAAACCCTTACAAATGCCTTCTACGAGCACCTCCAGGAATGTATGGATCAAGCAATCCCTAATAAAATCAAGACCCTTTCCACCAAAGGCAGGCGCCCAGTCTGGTGGACCCCAGCCATAAACAAACTACAATAAGAGGAGAAAGCTACTACATGACAGAGCAAAATCCCTAAAAGGGAAGGCATCTCTGATCAATACTAGCAAAAAACTACGATCACTCATAAAATCATCCAAGGCCAACTTTGAGAGAAAAATCGCTAATGACACAAAAGACAATCATAAAGCCTTCTTTAGCTATGTTAGAAACCTGGGTGGAAACTCCCAGATATGCTCAGAATTAGTCCAAAATGATAAAAATCACTGAACCCACAGACATTGCCAACATACTGGCAGACAGGTTCAGTGCAAATTTCTCCCTCCCTCCCCCAAAAGGAGAAATATCTATCCCACCAGAGTCTAGCCTCCCAAACATCTCAGATGCCCAGGTGAGAGCTGCTCTCTCTAAAGCAAAAACACAGCATCAATGGGACCGGACGATGTTCCCGGCTGTGTGCTACGAACTCAATGAGGAACTAAACCCACACATAAGGCTGCTGTTTAATCTTAGCCTTACTACAGGATACGTGCCAAAGAATGGCGTATGGCAACTGTGGTCCTACTCCACAAAGGCGGTGCTTCTACGGACCCTGAAATTACCGCCCATAAGCTTGATGAGCCTTGTCTGCAAAGCTATGGAGAGGATCATAATGGAACTCATAAATAAAGACATTGGGGACCTACAGACACTGGATCCTACCCAATTTGGCTTTGTCAAGGGCAGATCCTGCCTCTTGAACTTGGTCGACTTTTCGAAACAGTCACTAAGGCCATTGATGAGGGTAAGGCAGTTCACACAGCCTACCTTGACCTAGCAAAAGCGTTCGACACAATACCCCACTCGGGTATCATAGAAAAGCTCACCAGCTTAGATGTAAACCCATATGTCACAAGATGGGTTGCAAACTGGCTCAAGGACAGAACACACAGGGTTAGAGTTGCTGGTGCCATGTCAGACTCTAAGCCGGTCACGAGCGGTGTCCCACAGGGCTCAGTCCTGGTCCCCCTCTTGTTCGGCATTTATTTTTCTGAAGTGCAGGAAAACATAGAGGGATTGTGGCTGACAAAATTTGCAGATGACTGCAAACTGGGCACCATAATTGACACTCCATCAGACACAGACATCCTCCAGAGAGGTCTCATAGAAATGGATAACTGGTGCCAGAGCCATGGCCTTAAGCTAAATGCCAATAAATGTATAGTCATACCCTTTGGGAAAAACAAGGTAACCCCTAATTACCACATAGGTGGTAATCCATTAAACACGGAAGAAGTTATCAGGGACCTGGGGACCCAAGTTGACAGTAACCTCTCTTTTGACACTCACATTGCCAAAGTGGTTAGGAAGACCTTCTACATTGCCCACCTGATCATGAAGGGATTCACATCCAGATCAGGAGAGGTCATTGTACCCCTGTACTCTTCACTTATCAGACCAATGATTGAGTACAACGCCCCATTCGAATGTACCTTACCCAACACCTGCAGCAGTTGGAAAGACCCCAAAGTTCCTCACCAAAAGGATAAAGGGGCTCAAACATATGTCATCAGATGCCCGACTGAAGAAACTCCAGCTCTATTCAGTCGCATACCGTCTGCTCAGAGGTGATCTGTGCCTGACATACAAGGCCATGTCCAACCCGAATTAATGGACATGCTCCACCTCAAAAATCCAAATCCACCAGAGCCACGAGAGCAAGAGACTTAAACCTCAACACGGATATAAATAGGACGTGCTGGAGGGACAGATTCATCACCCAGAGACTCCCTACACTATGGAACAGAATCCCAGTCCATGTGAGGCAGAGCCCCTCACTGACTCTGTTCAAGAGAAATCTTGACGAGTGGATGGGAGATCGTAGGTTTACCCCGGGAATCATCTCTGTATCACTGCTGGACAGAGGCACAGCAAACTAATGGGTATAGTATTCTCATCCTAAGGGGTGGTGAAAGCCACACACACTCTGGCAAGGCTTATAAATGCCCTAGGGCAGATAGCCTAGTATGAACCTATGAAAATGGGTAAACTGATCACATCTTAATCGATCCTGACTAAATTGACTATTTGGGCAAAGGAGAATATGCTGATAAATGCATCAGAAAGTAAGCATGAGATTTGGAAAAGATTGGGGGGCTGAATATTTAATATAGCGTACAGTGATTGACAAACTGTAGATCTGAAGTAGTTAACTTCATTTTGTCTGCAACATGTGGGTATTCGGATCCGAGCCGGCAATGTTTTTCTAGCATCTGCTCCAAGCTCCTCCCCTACCCATAATGCACTACCATCTCCTACCTTCCCTCAGATCTCGTTTGCTGTGCCAGTAGTGTGCATCGTGGTCTCCTTCGCTCTGAGCTCAGGGATAGTAAGTTTATTAATACTGTCTGTAGTGTCTGAGTTGATTGTTTCACGTCCTCCCCTACTAGTATATCGCTTGTTCATTGGTTTAAAAAAAAAGTTTTTGTTGTAAAAGTCTGTAGAGTAGTTGTTAGGCCTGCCCTTCCTCTACATGTGTTTTGTGATTTTGTAGGTAGTGCTGTTTGGTGCAGGACTATAGCTGATCAACCAAAATCTGAATTTAAGAAATAGTGTGTGGCCATTAGCTCTTCCCCTGCTGATGGTCACACTCTGTGTGTTTGTTTGGGAGTGTCACATTTGTTGACGCAATGTGCAATCTGCACTGGGTTCAATCCTAGAGCTCTCGGGGATCGGAAGGCCAAATTGGTAGCTAAAGGCCTTCTCCCTGCATCTATGCTGGAATCTGCCACGGCCTCGGTACCTAGAACTCGACCTCCCACCCAGACAGGGACTCAAACTCCTGCTTCTTCTGGTGCTGGGTCAAGCAAGGAAAAAGCTACAGTCAGTGTAGCTGACAGAGAACGGCGCAAGGAGAATAGGGACAAGAAAAAGGGATAGACCTCACAAGAGATCCCCGGACAGGGAACTCTTCCTTAGTCCCCCTTCTAAGTCCATGAGGCCAGTTTCTCCACGGCTCCAGTCTCCTCATTTTTCACCAGAGTCGTTGGAACCTTCGCATCCAAGGCCTTCTTCGCCCTCACTGCGCAGACTGGCCAGAGCAGTGTCTGGCATCTTTGCGATCAACTTATCAGACTTAGACATGGACAGGATGACGCGAAGATTCATTCAGACTCAAATACAGATGGGAGTCTTGCCAGGTCCCTCTCCCTCCGGAGGGAGGACCTCCATGCCCTTTTTCCACCCCATTTCTCCTTCCCCGATCCGTGCTTTGGCTTCTGGCTCTTGGATCTGAGGATTTTTGGAGCTGTTAGCTTGGCGCTAACGGTTCCCCCAACCTCTACTCCGGCTGTTACCTTGAGCTCCTCTGATCCGACTAGTTCGGACCCGAGGGAATGGATTCTTCGGTTCGGCTCTGGCCTGTTTCCTCTGACGTCAGGCTACCCTTGTTTGGGCTCCGGTCCCTACTTCGGATCTGGGGAGGGCATTTTCTTTGGCTGGGTGCCAATGAGGTTTGCTCTCCTTCGGCCTTCAAAATGGTGGAGAGGGTTTTTTCCAAGGAATTGAGACCTCAGCCCATCCCCTCGGATTCCACCCAGACACCCCTGGATTTGGCGACAACTCCCTTCATCCTGTCTCAGGGACAGCCCGTGCCAGAGGATCCCCAGGTTATTTCCCCCGAGGGAACCCCCTGCAGCTCACAAGTCCTGAGAGTCCCACTGAAGAGAGTCACCGTAAGCGCAAGTGCAAAAGGAGGCACTGGGAACCCTCCCCCCCGAGTCCCTCACTACAGAACACTGATTTAGATGGAGAAGGTTCCCCCAGGTCACCTCCTGAAGAAATCATGGAGATCCTCCGCCAGAGGGGAGGTTGGTCAGCCCCAAAACCTTTTGGCCATGAGTCAGTGTTCCTGGAGGCCTTTGACACGGACCCATCTACTTTCTGGGTGTCCTCGTCAGTGGACCTGTTGGTGGATCTCATCACCATGTTGGCATGGAAGGAGCCTCTCACCGTATAGCCCATCCCCAAATGCCCCGACAGTGTTATCTCCCCCTTCCAACAGGCAACCTTGGTCAAAAGGAGCCCCAGTTGATGCTGTTGGTCGCAGCAGCCACCAAGAAGGAACTAGCACAGGAGAGTTCCTCAGTCCACCCTCCAGACAAGGAGTCCAGGTCGGTGGATAGGTTTGGAAAGCGCATTTATTTCTCCGTGACCTTTTTCCATCTGTGCGCTCAACTATTTGGCACATGTGATCCGGCTTCAGCGAGACCTTGCATTGGAATTCTCCGAGTTGTCCCCAGACTCTTTACTGCCACAGGACAAACCGTTCTCTGAGAAAATGTCTACTCTGAAATCGGTTTCAAATATGTCTATGCGGCTCCTTTCCCATGCCATGGAAGGAGCAGCTAGGGTGGCCAGGACAGGCATAGCCATGAGGCGTCATGACTGGCTCAGGTTGTGCCAGTTCGCGGACCCTTTCAAGGCGTCGTTTATTAATGCTCCCTATGACGGTTATTCCCTTTTCGGGAAGACAGTATGTGACACACTTGTCCAGAACAAAAAGGATGGGAAGACTTTGTCTGCCATTGGGATCCTTTTCTCTAACCCTCAGCGGTCCTTCACTAGTAATCGGAGAGCAAAAGGTGTGGTTCCAAAAATCAGTTTTCCTGGGATTCTCAGAACAACTATTCCACCAGAGGGGGACAGGATCGACGTCGACCCTGAGGTAGAGGGGGTCCCAGGAATTTTGGGTCTAGGGAACCTTTTTCTGATAGACCCGGTAAGCACCCCTGAGGGGTTGCCTGGCTGTCCTACTCTGGAGGCAGTCTGGGGAAGATTGTCCTTGCACCGTGCGGCATGGGAGTCCGCAACAGATTGCTGGGTCTTAGATTATATCCAGAGCCCATTTGTTGCTCCTCCAAATGTTCCAAAACACCTCCTGGATGTTCCACCCACTCACAGGGAGGCCACTGCTCAAAAGGTTTCACAGCTGCTTCTATTTTTATATAAGAATATATATGTAAATATTTTGATTCTACTTGCAACACAATATATATTAATGTGAAATGTTTGTTGGCACATTCATTACTGTGTTTTAAGTTTTTTATGTACTTGTTTAGGTACAGGATGCATTGCCTGGGTTCAACTTGTCTGGATCCAATGATGTGTTATTTTTTAACAAATGATTTTTTAAGTGTGTTTTCCTTTTAATATTAATTGATATGTACCAACTGAATGGTATTTAAGCAATAAGTAGCAGGTGTGTCTTTTATCTGATGAAGTCTAGTTTCCAGACGAAAGTGCTCATTTTTGTATCTGTGTTTGTTTTATAAAAGTGTACTATTACCCTAAACGGTGGCCTGGATTCCTTTATATTTTTTTACTACTTGGTTTGCATTTTTACTTTTGGACTTTGCTTCTCAAATAAGCCATCTAACAAGTCCCCCCTGACCAGTCTGGATCAGGCATCTACTCAGAGTTCTTTTTAGTGCCAAGACAGGGGGGGACCTCAGGACCATTCTAGACCTGTCAACTTTGAACCTGTCTGTAGCCAAACAGAAATTCCAGATGGTCACCCTACAGTCCATTCTACCTTATCTCCGAGAGCGACTGGATGTGCTAGTTAGACCTCCAGGACGCTTACTACCACATCAAGATCCACAGAAGCTCCAGGAGGTTTCTGCGCTTCCGGCTGGGTGGGAGCCAGTCATTTTCAGTTCAGAGCCCTACCCTTCGGTCTCACCACAGTCCCCAGGGTGTTCACCAAGGTAATGGCAGTTGTAGCGGCTCACCTGAGGCTTCAGGATATTCAGGTATTTTCTTATCTGGACAGCTGGCTCTTCGCTGCGCCCAACAAGCGTCTGCTTTGTTTGGCCCGAGACTACTTCATTCGGTTGGCAGATCTATTGGAGATTACAGTCATTGTTCAGAAATCCCAATTGCAACCAGTACCCGTTTTAGACTTCATTGGGGCACAGCTAGACACCTTGCAGATGAAAGCATTATTAATTCCAGAAAGGATCTTACACCTCGGGTGCCACACAGCTTAAATAGTGAACTTTAAGTCTCCAAAGGCGAGCGAGGTTCTCCGGGCACTGGGCTCCATGGCTGCTTCCATATTGATTCTCCCTTGTGTGTGCCTTCATATGCGGGTTCTTCAATGGACTCTGGCTGTTCTATGGTCTTGGCTAGACCTGCCCATGGAATTTCTGATCAGGATCAGTCACATCTGCAGGATGTCCCTTCTTTGGTGGTTAAATTCACCGGAGATATTAGGATGCCCCCTTGTGTCATCTCCTGTCCAAGCCACAGTGACCATGGACGCCCCTTAACTCTGGTGGGGGGTACACTGGGAAGGACAGTCCAAGGCACGTGGTCCTAGTTAGAGACCAAGTTGCACATAAATGTTCTAGAGATGAGGGCAGTGCTTTTAGCGTTGGAAGCCTTTCACACACTCCTTCCTCTTGGATTGATTGAAATTCAGACATGTCGGTTGTCTGGTATATCAACAAGCAGAGGGGAACCAGATCCTATCCCCTATGTCACGAGGCCATGAGTGTGTGGGAGTGGGTGATCTCCACCGGTCGGTTTCTGATAGCAACGCACATCCCGGGACACCAACATTTTAGCGGGCAGATTGAGTCGGGCTATTCTGATGCAGTACGAGTGGTCACTGAAACAGTAGCAGAGGAGATATTCCTTGCATGGGATCAGCCTTGCGATCTCTTCACATCTCCTTCCAACGTGGATTCCCTCACCAGGGGAAGCCCCCAGAGATGCTCTAGTCCATGCTTGGCTCCCCTGGGCTTCTGTATGCTTACCCACCATTGCCACTCATTCCGAAGTTTCTTCAGAAAGCTTGCTGACTGTGGTGCAAAGTTATCCTCATTGTCCCGTTCTGGCCTCATCAGGTTTGGTTCCCATTCTTTTGGTCTCATCTCTTAGCTCCTCCGTGGGTTCTGAATCCCTGTCCAGATCTAATCTCCCATCCTTCAGGTGTCCGCCTGCCCGACCTGGGCAGCCTCAAGCTGACAGCTTGGTTGCTCTAGTTCCGTTGATTGCCAGGACTCCCGGTCTTTCTTCACTGACACTTTATCGCAGTAAATGGAAGCGTTTTTCCATTTCGGCCTCACAGAAACCTAGATCCCTTTACAGACCCTGTTCCGGCGATGTTGGATTTCTTGTCTGGCATTTTTCAGCAAGGAGCTAGCTCCTCCACAATGAAAGTACAATTGGCAGCCATTTCTAATTTTCATGTTGGTGAAGACAACATTGCCTTAGCCTCTTCTAGGCTGTGTAAGGCTTTTCTTAAAGGCAGTTTCCTGTTCCTCCTGTCAAGGATTCATTGCCCCCTTGGGACCTTACCTTTGTCCTACAGGCATTGGTGGCTCCTCCATTAGAACCTGCAGCTTCGGTGGATTTAAAATTTTTATCCTGGAAGGCAGCTTTCCTAGTCACCATTACAACTGCTAGGAGGGTTTCTGAGCTTCAAGCTCTGTCTGCTGTGCCTCCTTATTTGGTCTTCTATAAGGATAGGGTCTCTCTCCGTACTAATCCTGACTTCTTACCCAAAGTGGCATTTGAAGCAAACGTAAACCAGTCCATTAATCTGCCTGTTTTCTTTCCTAAATTTCCAAAATAAGGGTGAATACAAACTTCATTTGTTAGATGTTCATAGACAACTTCTATCTTCATAGAACAAAATCATTCCGCAAGACTGACCAGTTGTTTCCTTTTCAAAATCCTTTCTGGGAAAGGCTATTTCTAAGGTTTCTTTGGCCAGGTGACTCTGCATTTCGCATGTGTACAAAGCAAAAGGTTTATCTCCTCCTGGTATTGTTAAAGCTTAACTCTACCAGGTCCATGGTGACGACTGCTGCTTTTTGATCTAGGGTTCCTTTGGATAACATTTGTGCAGCAGCAACTTGGGCCAATTCACATATCTTCATTTACCATTACAAATTAGATCTGATTTCTAGTGGTAGAGCATCCTTTGGCTCTGCGGTGCTCAGGAATATCCTTTCATAAGGGCCTCCCAGAATTGGATTAGCTGGGGACTCTGTCCCACAGGTTGCAGATAAAATGAAGTTAACTACTTCAGATAAAGAAGTTATGCACTCACCATAACTTTCCATCTGAGTAGTTAATACTTCATTTTTCTGCAACCTTCCCTCCCTCCGGACCATACCCTGTCTATACAAGTTTGGTTCATTGGGCTGAGTTGCTTATGTATTTAGTTGCAGCAAACTTGATCTGGGGGAAGGTGGGAGATGGTAGTGCATTATGGGTAGGGGTGGAGCTCTGAGCAGATGCTAGAAAAAAAAGTTGTGGGCTCGGATCCGATATGGATCTGAATATTTACAGGTTGCAGAAAAATGAAGTATAACTACTCAAATGGAATGTTACGGTGAGTACATAACTTCTTTATTCGTTTAAGGAATTGGGTATAAGGGTAAATCCAGCCTAGAGTTTTTCTAATATGAACCAATTCATTAATGATAGTTCCAGAACTATAGGTTATACAAGAAAGATTTATAAACCCCAGTAATCAAAAATTATGAAATCATAAGTTACAGTAGACCAAAACTAGAGTTTAGAATTAATATGGAAACCTCATCAGAAAACAAGCATGAGTAAATTGGAAAGAGTGCAGCGTAAATATACCAAGGGCATCCATGGATGAGAAAATTTAAGTTATGAAAGACTAAAATATCTGAACATATACAGTGTTTCATAAGTATTTGAGGAGACCTTATAGGGCATTTAGAGACAACTACCTCTTGGAATGTTTTGGGTTATTAAAAAGTAGCAGAGAATCATCAGACTACCTATGTAGAAGATTATATAGGATTGAGAGCTGAACTAATTGGTGTTCTGAAAAAGTAGCTGATGCATGATTTTGACTAACATATTAAAGCAAGTACTAGTTCAGATATTTTAAGAACAACTTGGACACATTGTGGGAATAATTTTAGTATGTTGGCAGGCTGCAATGGCATTGTTGCTATGCCTGAAGTAATTGTATGTATATATGCCTGTTTAAACATGGATATGATTCTGCTGATGCAAATTCCAGGCTGCTGCCACTGCATGTGTCTTGAGAAGGTTTGCATGGTTGTTTACTGAAAACCTTCCAGGGGATGTCAAAGCTGAGACTTTGAAATTCTCCCTTGGAAGGAGAGTTAGTTTTTGGACCATCTTGCTGCAGAGGTCCTTAAAGTGTGTCGAGAGAGAGAAACTGATTCAGAAAATTTGTTGTATTTTCAGAACATATTTTGGGCTTTTAGAAAGTGTACAGAAGAAATATGCTAATAGAATTATATCATTAATTTTCTTAGATTACTGGGATAGATGTAAGTTTTTAAAACTCTTCTTTCTGCTGCATACAAATTTCACAACCCTGTTTTACAGCTGATATACAACAGTGTCTTTCACTGACCAAAAACGTATAGAAACTATAATATGAAATTTGAGTCCGAAGTAGGAAGATATAGTACTAGGGATTCATATGTTACTCCAAAAAACACCAAACTATGGAATAAAGTCCTTATTTGGATAAGGAGGTCCAAAACTGGAGTCTTTTAAATTTAACTTAGACACTTGGCTGGTAACAAATCCTTTGTCCCATTTTTTGAGGAATCTGTGTTCCTTGATGGCTGTGAGGCCTGAACTCTGTGGTTGAACTTATGAGCATTTTTCAAAAAGCAAAATAAACACAGCAAGTGCTGGTACAGAAACGTTTAAAATAGGTAACCATGTGAAATGTCTGAACCTGCTAGACCAAGTCCTGAAAAACGGAGACTGAATGTCCGAAAGGTCGGATCTACATGTACCAAGTCTGAGATGCCTTTTCTCTGAATATTTCCTTTTCTGTGAGGTATGTCAGTCTCTGCGTTGGGGGTGTGTGTATATATGTGTGTGTATATATATATATATATATATATATATATATATGTTAAGGGGGTGCATGGGGGATTGGCCCCTGCAAAAGGAATTTTTAAGGAGAATGTGATTTTTCAAGATTTGCTCTTCTCTGTTTACAGTCTTTTTTTTTTTTGTATCACTCTGCATTTTTTGAGTGCTGACATTTCAATAGGAAGCCTTTAAAAAGCAATGCCATGAATGTTCTAAAAAGAGAGAACTAATAGCAAGGATGCTTTAAAAAGAAAGGAGGAACACCCCAGAATAAAGGACCGTCTAATAAGTCTAAACAACTATCTACAAAACTCCCCTACCCTTCCCAACTGTGTAAAATCTTTATATGGAATGTTTATTACTGCACACACTGCTTTTTATGATGTTTTATTTTGGTTTATTTATTTATTCTGGGTAGCTATTACTTACTTGAGATTCTAGCAAACAAGGTATAGTTGAGCAGGACTTTAAGATTTGGTGAACAGGAACTTTAGGGGATAATTGTTTAATTTAACTACCCTCCTGCTTTTTCATCATTGATTAATCAAGCACTAATTAATAGCTGTACTTAAAGGTTGTTTTTACTGAAGTTAACTGACTCTGAAGATGTCCATGAGGGTGAAAGTGCTTAGTCAGTTCAAGTTGCTGTTTTTTTATTTCTTCATTCATCAAATTGTGGATTAATAAAGGTTTTGTGAGGTTACCTGTTATGTTACCTTAATGCCTTTTTGTTTATTAGTTGTTTTACACTCTGAGTTTCTATCTACAAAACTCCCCTACCCTTCCCAGCTGTGTCAAATCTTTAATCCTTTTTGGAAAGTATGAACCTCCATTTATCTCTTTGACAACAGTTTCAAAGTTGCATATTGCAGTGGAAGTTTTGTTGAGGGATTCCCCCTGATCTACCATATCAAACAACTCTTCCCTCCTGTCATTCAGCATCTGCTGCCTCAGGAGTTGATAGCAGTCCCTCCTCCTCAATTAAGAAAAGGGTTTTATTCAAGAATTATTTTTGCGATGTAGAAAAGATTCATGGAGACCAGTTCTAGATCTTTCCTTTCTAATCTTGTTTCTGATATTGCCCAAGTTCAAAACTTTCTTCACAATGTTACCCTTCATTCCCCATTTGAGTTTTCTGGCAATCTTAGTTTTACAAGCTGTATATCATCACATTCTTATAAATCCATTTTCAGACTTTTCTAAAGTTTTCTGTGTCGAGATCCTATCCGTTTTCTCTACTATCTTTAGGTCTGTCCACTGCTCCATGAGAATTCACCAAGTGGCTAGTTCCTGTGATAGCCTACTGCAAACTGCAGGGTATTCACATTTTTTAGACAACTGGCTTATTTTTGCCGAGTCGTTTTCAAAAGTGTCAGGAATCTCTCAATTAGTGAGGGACCTCCTACGTAGACTGGGCTTCAGAACATACAAAAGTCATGTAACGTGACAGGATTGTTTTAGTGGGGTGTCTCATAGATACCTCAGGTCAAAGAGCTCTTCTTCCAGAGGAAAACGTAAATCTGTGTCTAGATCTGTTTCTGTGCTTTTCCAGTCAGACTAATACTTCAGCTAGGGAATTTCTCAGTTTACTGGTAAATTGACTTGTATGATTTTCATGATTCCTCTAACAAGACTCCACATGAGAAAAAACAGTGATATCTAAAAATCTGCATGGTCCCAACATCAGTATCCCCTGACATTACAGTTTGGGGTTTTGTGAAAAAGGAGATCTTATTGGTGAATAGTCCAATTTTATCAGAATCCAGAACTCCCATTTTCACCTTGAGCTCCAGCCCAGTTTGTAACAGATGCTTCAGACTTTGGGGAGCTGTGTCTATGAGGATAAAAGTGCAGCGTACAAAAATGATAGACCAAAACACAGAAAAGTTAGAGATGATGGTACATTATCTCAACTCTCTAAATGATCTGTATTCTCCAGAACCACTGAAAGTGTTTGCAGACAACATCATAGTAGTAGTGTGATACATAAACAGGGCAACCAGATCTTGCTCTGTGTAGAATTGTCATGGCTGCCTGGGATATAGTTTTTCAGCACAGCCTCATTCTACAAGCATCCTAGATACTGTCAGAACAAAATTGTGTGGCAGATATACTGACCAGAACAGACACACACAAATGCATATTGACTCTGGGAATCTTCCAGGCATTGATCCAGCTATGGGGAACATTTCAAATAGATCTTTTTGCCACCACTCACAATCAGTTGGCAAAATTCTGCTCCAGGACTCCATAAAAGTAAGCCTGGAAGATGGATGCTTTTTCTTTTCCTTGGACTGGGATATTCCTGTATACTTTTCCACCCTTTCCACTAATATGCAAGGTCATTCTGAATATTCAGAAGGATGCTCTAATGGTTATTGTGGTGACTCTCGTCTGGCCTAGGCAACAGTGGTTCTCCTATCTTTTGGAAATGGCCAGGGCAAATTACCACAATCTTCCACACAGACTGGACATAGTCACATAGGACAAGGGTTTTTAGATACAACCCGTACTCCTGCATTGCAACTAACCACTTATAACTGTAAAAGTCCTTGGAGTATTGACATGTCAGCAATATTTTTGGTAAGTTTGGAGTAAGCTTGTCTAGTCTAGGCTTAAAATGTCTCTTCAGCCAATAGTCTAGTAACCACCTATGAACCTATAGCTGATAGAATCTTAATAAATTAAGTTAAATTCTAAATCTTAAGAAAGAACTCTCATATATGCATTTAAACCTAATAGTTGAACAGGTCAATGCCTATACTCGTATAACACTGCAAAACTATGTAATAGCCTCCCATCATCTATTACTCAACTTGGCACCCTAATTCCCTTTAAAGCTGCTCTAACAACCTACTTTATAAAAAATATCCTACCTGTACCTGTGAAATACAATGTAACCCCCTTAACTTCTCAAACATTTTTTAATTAATTCTTGCCTACAGCCCTCTCATATCTTTTCTTCTCTGAATCTTTATTCTCCTACCTATGATATGTATCACTGTTATTAATGTTCTTTGATTACTCTCAGGTCTATTGCAGTATGTTTACTTTCTAATGTATATTATGCTCCTTTGATTGTAAGTATATTTTAGTATTCATATGCATCTCTTCAATTTTGTATTTGCTTTTATCTACTCTTGTATCATTTTCACAATATGCTGTTTCTGTTTAACTGTGGAGCTTTTCTCCCCAGGCCTCCACTGAAAATGGGTTTCTAACCCAGTGGACTTTCCTGGCCAACAAATGTCAATAATAATAATACCTTTAGGCACCTATTTTCTGAGGATGTGCAGCAGGTTTTAAAGGGGATAAGAAAGACAGCTACTAGAAAATTATATATTGGTAAATGGAAAATATTTTCTTGTTGTTGCCAAGGGAGGAACTAGCATCCTTTCAGGGCTAGTATTTCTATGATTCTGCATTATTTATGTGAGCTACTACCCTATAGTCTTTCTTATTCCTCCATTCTTTCTCACTGTATGAGGTCTTCAGTGAATATAGCTTAAGTTAATTAAATGTTTCTTCTTATATAGCATGTTTAAAATCTGTGTTGGTTACGTTTCTAGTAATCATTTTAATCGGAGTTGCTGGCTACTGAGACTTGTCTGCATATATCAACTGGACACAAGCTGATTTACGTATATTTTTCTCTGCACTTATTTAAGATCTGATTCAGTAAATATTGTGTGTCTTTGATTCAGTAAATATTGTGTCTCTGTCTATCTGCAGTTATCTGCCTGAAGTGTGAAAAAGTGTAGCCATCTGGGCTCATTGAAAGTTGTTAGACTGCTTTGAAATTCCGGTGTTAGTGTTAGCCTGGGGGGTTCTGCTTGCATTAAAATCTGTGTTGGTTACATTTCTAGTAATAATTTTAATCGGAGTTGCTGGCTACTGAGACTTGTCTGCGTATATCAACTGGACACAATACTGATTTAAGTATACTTTTCTCTGCACTTATT
Source organism: Protopterus annectens (assembly GCF_019279795.1). Lineage (NCBI taxonomy): Eukaryota > Metazoa > Chordata > Ceratodontiformes > Protopteridae > Protopterus > Protopterus annectens. The sequence continues at coordinate 569,885,156 of NC_056743.1, forward strand.
TAAGATTTGATTCAGTAAATATTGTGTGTGTGTCTCTCTCTATTTGCTGTTATTTCCTCACCCCCTCCCTGTTTCCTGTTGTGGTGTTAATCTTGGTGGCTTTGGAATTGCCCACCACTGCTGTAAGTTTGTTTTTGCACACTCCTCTTGGACCCATCTCATTTGCACACTCAACTGAGTACAGTGAGATCATATTTTGATTTCAGATACTCCTACCAGTCCCATCTCCTCTGCTGTGTACAGAGAGAGCACTTGGGAAGGACATTCCCCTATAGTATCTTAATCTGTTCTGTTTCCTCCCTCTACAAAAAAAAATTCCACTTCATCTGCTTTACTGTATTTGTGTTTCTTCCTACTTTATTACCTTATTTTGATTTTGCCTCTTATTAAAAGTACTCAATTTAATTTATTCTGCCTTTATTACTGCTTGTTAGTAGCCTGATTAAATTGTAACTGTTATTCTAAGGCCTTTGGTTTAAGCACTTGGGCTTCAAACAGTTGTTTTACATTAAGAAGGTTTGTGGTCTGCACTGTTGTGGCAGGACAGGTAGCGTACATCCTTCTAAGTTGGGAACTGCTGATTGAAGGCTCAGTGTCTGTTATTCTAAACGTGTATTAGTTCTGGGTTAAGCACTTGGGCTTCAGGCCAGTTATTTTACATGAAGAAGGTTTGTGGTCTGCACTCTTATGGGAGGAGAGGCTAGATTCTGCCCTTCTGAGCTGGGAATTTCTGGTTAAAGGTTTATTGTGCATGCTTACTTGAACTGTTTCTTTATGAAATCGGTACGCCTTGTTTGCTGTAGCATAGACTGAATCTAGCTTTGTTTGTATAACTTGCGCACTGATCCAGGCAGTCTTTTTTAGAGAAGGTTTCTCTGTACCCTAGTGACAGGCGTCTGCAGTTAGAACTTGTCTGATTGAAGACTACTGGAACAAGGCTCAGCTTTGAGCTTCTTAACTGGTTAATTGGGTAAAGTGTTGTTTTGATTGTATCTGCTCTATTATCTGAAAAAATATATACTTGTTTCCCACCTTTCTGAACTAGTATAGTCCAGTTTTCAAGTCACTGCTGAATCCAGGGCTGTGTCGCCCATACCTTACTTGGATAGAAGGAAGATTCATTGTTCACCTGTGAGAGAGGGGAGCTTTGAGCAGCCTATCTGTCCCTGGAGGAGTGGTTTCAGCCCAGAAGTTAGTAGTTTATTGGCCATTTTGGGCTAATTTTGATTGTATCTGTTCTATTTTCTGAAAAATAAAATATATATACATATTTTCCCGCCTTTCCGAACTAGTATAGTCCAGTTTTCAAGTTATTTCTGAATCCAGGGCTGTGTTACAAGTTTCTGTGTTGCCCATACTTTACTTGGATAGAAGGAAGGTTCTCTGTTCACCTGTGAGAGAGGGGAGCTTTGAGCAGCCTATCTGTCCCTGGAGGAGTGGTTTCAGCCCAGAAGTTAGTAGTTTATTGGCCATTTTGGGTGAATTTCTATCTCTTTCACTTCCCTGCTATAAAAACCGCATTTGCATGGTTTTGCACACCGGGCAGTGCTGGCTAGCTAGAGTTAAACTATTCTCAGCTCCACAAAGTCTACTCTTCAATTTTTCCCTTGGAACTAGACAAACCTTCAACTTTAGCACTCAAACCATTAATTTCACAGTCAAGTACTTACTTAAAACTCTTAGCAAGCACTAATTAACCTTAGCACTAGACCCCCCCCATACTGTCCAGAAGGATAAGGCTCTCTTTTCGTCCCCACCAGCCAATAAGAAAAATGGCTTACTCTTCCTGTTCAGGCATGTCCAAAGGGCAGCTTCCGGTGTACTCTCCAGTCCAACTGGTGTATCTGGGTATTTTGAGGCAATGTTACAAGTGCCTCATGTACATAGACAACCCTCTCCTCCTACCATCAAACACTAATATATGCGAGAGATGCAATTATACAGCCAAACTGGAGGCAAAGCTCTCCCAACCCAAGACTGGAGCTGGCAGTCAAGAGGAGAAGGGTAATACTTGCAACAAACCACCAGTCTCACATAGACCTAATAAACCAACACTGGCAAATAACACACATGAATACATACTCAGAGGCTCTAAATAAAAATCTGCAAAAGCAACAGAGACCTCCAAAGCAGACATCCAAGCAACCTCCACACCCCATCACCAACCATGAAACACATAATCAGTGTGCCATGAAGTCACAGCCCTTAAGGCAAAATAACATACCCAACACACTAGTAATAGGCAACTCTATAGTCAGGCACACTGATGTTCCACTAACTAGGCTGGGCATGGAGAAGGTCACAGTTAGCTGCCTGTCAGGCGCCAGGATCCGCCACATAACACAAGCACTCAGGTCACTCCAGAACAAGTACAAATACGACTCTGTCATTGTCCATGTTGGTGTGAATGACCTCAGATGTACATCCCTGGACTACATGAAAAGAGACATGTAAGAGCTCTCTGATCATGTAGCCCAGGCCGTTATGACCCTGACCCTGAGTAGCATCCTGCCCTCACCAAGAATGATGCCACAGTATAAAGAAAAAATGATCAATTTCAACAATTGGCTAAGTTCCTTGTGTCATTCAAAGGGGATCCAGTATCTGTCCGCCTGGGATGACATGCTTGACAAGCCATGTTGCTTCGCAAGAGATGGCTTGCACCTGTCACCCTTAGGCTTTCGAATACTGGCCAAGGCTCTTGCCGTCCCCATACTGCCTTTTTTAGGCAAGGCTCAAAAGACAAACCCACCACCATAAATAGCACAAGTAACCAAAAACTGAGGAATGCTACTCAACGCCAGAAGTCAAAACCTCAAAATGCACGCACTCAAGGCACTCCTCAGCATGGAGAACATAGACATCTGGGCAGTAACAGAAACCTGGTTTAAAGTTCCTGAGAGCACCCCAGCACTACTAGGCTATAACTCATACCATACCTTTCGCCCACAGAACCAGGACCGAAACACAAAAGACGGGGGTGTATCCATATTCATCAAGGATACCCACACTTCCAGGTTAGTGGTGCAGCACAATGCATCAGACATCATCCATGTGCAACTAACAACGGGCAAAACTGCAATCCAAATTGTAGCTTGCTACAGATCACCCAACAGGACCCCCATTCCGCATTTCTGGAGACACTGGGAAATATGAAGGTCCTACCAAACACCCTAATACTGGGTGATTTCAATTACCCAAACATAAAGTGGGAGAACTACTCAAGTACTAACTCCCATGCCCAACGCTTCCTAGAATTTATAAACTCGAATGCCCTGGATCAACTGGTCAACACCCCAACTAGAGGGAACAACATATTGGACCTGGTCATCACCAACATGGGCAACTTTTGTTCTACACCGTAGGTCAACCCCTCGCTGGTTAGCTCAGACCATAGACTAATCACTCTGGATATCCACATTCCCCTCCCACCCCCAATCAAGGAAACCACATTGAAAAACTTTTCAAAAGCAAACTTCACATTACTTAAGACCAAGATGGAAAGGTTCACAGCCCCCATACTAAAGGACAATGCTGTCCAAGCTGCTGAAACCTTTACAAAGGCACTCTATGAGCATCTGCAAGAATGCGTGGATCATGCTATCACAAGTAAAAACCAAGACGCACTCCTCCAAGAAAAGGAAACCAGTCTGGTGGACCCCCTGCCATAAACAAGCTACACAACAGAAGGAGAAAACTAGTACAGAAAAAGAGTAAAATCCCAAGAAGGAAAGACATCCCTGATCAGTATCAGCAAGAAACTACGATCCCTCATTAAATCATCCAGGGCTAGTTTCGAAAGAAAAATTGCCAGTGACTCCAAAGATAACCACAAAGCGTTCTTTAGCTATGTCAAGAACCTAAGTGGAAACTCTCAGATCTGCTGTTAGTTAGTGCAGAATGGCACAAAATACACTGAACCGACTGATATTGCCAACATTCTGGCAGGCAAGTTTAATGTAAACTTCACCCCCTAAAGGGCCCATAACCTTACCAGAAGAATGTAGGGCCCCGTAAATCACAGACACACAGGTTAAGACAGCCCTATCCAAAGCCAAAAACACAGTTTCAATAGGACCGGATGGTGTCCCAGGCTGTGTCTTACAAGAGCTCCAAAATTAACTAACCCCTCACCTAAACACAATGTTCAAACTCGGCCTCTCTGCAGGCTACGTACCCACAGAGTGGCGCACAGCAACAGTTATCCCACTCCACAAAGGTGGAGCCACAACTGACCCTGGGAACTATAGCCCTATAAGCCTAGCTAGCCTGGTCTGCAAGGCTATGGAGTGCATCATCATGGAACTCATTAACAGAGACATTGGGAACCTCCAAACCTTGGACCCTACCCAGTCTGGCTTTGTTAAGGGCAGATCATGCCTCCTAAACCTGGTGGACTTCTTTGAGACAGTTACCAAGGCATTAGATGAGCCCCAGGGCTCAGTCCTAGGACCCCTCCTGTTCAGTATATACTTAGAGGTACAGGCAAGCATAGGAGGACTATGGCTGACCAAGTTCACAGATGACTGCAAACTAGGGTCCATAATTCATTCTTTGTCTGATACAGACACCCTTCAGAAGGGTCTCACAGAGACAGGTACCTGGTATCAAAATCATGGCCTCAAGCTAAATGCTAAAAAGTGCATAGTCATCCCCTTTGGAAAGAATAAAGTACCCATGAACTACCACATAGGTGGTAGTCCCCTAAATACAAAAAATGTAGTAAGGGATCTGGGGACCCAAGTATATAGTAATCTCTCCTTTGATAATCATATTGCCATGTTGGTTAGAAAATCCTTCTATGTGGCCCACCTAATCACAAAAGGGTTCACATCTAGAACAAAAGAGGTTATTGTGCCTCTCTACTCATCACTCATTAGACCCATCATGGAATACAACGCCCCATTTGGGATGTACCTTACGAGACACCTGCAACAGCCGGAAAGACCACAAAAGTACCTCATCAAGAGGATTACTGGCCTCAAACAGATGTCCTATGCAGCCTGACTCAAGAAACTCCAGCTGTACTCGGTTGCATACCGCTTACTCAGAGGTGATCTCTGCCTGACATACAAGGCCATGTCCAACCCGGAATTGATGGACATGCGCCACATAAAAAAAAAAAAAAAAAAAAAAAAACAAATCCTGGAGAGCCACATGCTCCAGAGATATAAACCTCACCACAACGATAAATAGGACATGCTGGAGGGATAGATTCCTGTCCCAGAGACTCCCGATGCTTTGATCAGGCAGAGACCCTCACTAACACTCTTCAAGAGAAACCTTGACGGGTGGATGGGAAACAGAAAATTTACCCCGGGGATCACTGCAGTGGCTGTGCTGGACAGTGGCACAGGGAACTAATGGCTCTGCTGGACAGAGGCACAGGGAACTGATCTAAGGGGATGGCGAAAGCCAATACATTCTTGCTAGGCTTATAAATGCCCTTGGGCCGATAGCCTAGTACTTACCTATGAATCTATGAACCTAAGTTTAAAAAAATAGTTTCATTATGAAGACTTGCTGTTGCAAACTCTTACCACATGGTGTCCTGTCTGAGCTGCTTGTCAATATTGCTGGTAGCATAATGCATTACATTTATTAATGTTTGGTATGCAAACAGAAAAGGAGGAGTCTTAGACTGTAAGATATCACAACGTGACAGTGAAAAATCTAGACAGTTGTACACTGCAGTGCTAATCAAATAGATGAAGGAAGAAGAGTTAATATGTGTGAACAGGATGGAATTTATATAGTCTGCTTATTAGTAATTAAAAAAACTGAAAAGGTCATTTACTTATCAAATGCGAGTAGAGCTGCAGTTATTGGTAGACCAAATGTAAATGCTGTATTTATTATGCCACATAAATATGGAATTAAAATATGCTGGCTGAAGAGGAAAAAGTCTAGTTAAAAGGCTCTTCAAGAGATGCAAAGTTTGCTGCTGCATTAAGCAGGGCGATTGGTTTGAATTTCTCTGAAAATAAAAGGTAATGGAAAAACAATAAAAAAACATTATTCCTAATAGCTAAGTTGGGAGGGTTGTAGCTGACATACAATTCCATCTATATCAATATAAAATAAATGTGGGTACTGTAAACCATATTTACAAGGGATCCAGGCAGTGTGCGAGTATTATGAAAGCTGTAGTTTGCCCATTTCATTTTTGTTTTAAGTGCAACACTTTAGCCTGCATGGTAATATTTGTTACAGTTATTCAAACTTAGAGTGAGACATTTATGTAAGCACATTTATATGTTTAAGAATATCTTGTTTATTAACTCTCCAATTAATTGCTTAATTGAATTTCTGATTTGCAGGGAAGCTAGGGCCTTTCTTGCCACTCTGTGATCAAGGCAGACACACAGCAGTTTGCAGAGTCTTAATCCCTTTTTACATCTTTCAAAATCCATAATCTGTGGGACTAGACTGAAAATCACTGGAGAGCCTAGGAAATGCTTCTTGGGAATAGTACTTTTATGTTGCTCCTGGAGAGAGAAGGAACCAACAGACATATTTTCTAGCCTTTTTGAGATTACCTATCACTGAAATGCCTGAAAATTGCTTCTTAGAAGCCAGTTGTCATTAATACTACTGCTTTGCTTCTGGTGAGAGAAGGAACAGAGGGACATTGATTCCTGTTGGTCTCTGACTGGGCAGTTTCTGGATGGGACTTCAGAGTGGTCTGGTTGCGGATTTGGTGAGAACTACTTCATGGCCTTTGTGCAGCTTAGCTGTCTGTTGCATCCAGCTACTGTAGGTTCTATCCAGGGTATCTACCAAGGGAAGACTATAGCAACATCTGGGTTAATGCTACTACTCAGGAAGCAGCTTGGTATTAATGTTACTCTCTTGCTTCTGACGAGGGAAGGAGCTAAGGATCATTAATTCCTAGCTGCGTGCAGCTGTGTTGAGACCAGCATCATCTCTACTACCAGAGAGGTAGCACCTCCAGTAATCAACTTCAAGCCTGACAGGTGCTACTCTCCCTTCAGCCCACATTAGTAAACACCTGCAATCATGGATTTGTACTTTTCAGCTGTCTGTAGACAGATTTGTTGAAATCTGCATCCTGATACAATTTAGCAACTGTCTCATGTTTACTGAAACTGTCCTGCTAGTTAAACAAACTGTCAGTGTGGGAGAGATGTGGTTATACAATGTTGTTGGTGGCAAAGCTCTCATATAAGGCCACTACAATCAGCAAACAGGTTGATCGTAATACACAGTGACACACTATGCTTGTCACACATAATACAGGCCATACACACAGACCTACATATGCTGAGGCTGTAACCTATTTAAACCACAAAGGTCTTCTAAATGCAATGTAGAAAACAAGTGCTCTCAGCAACCTCACAAATGCACAACACAGACAACACCAACCTTGAAACTTAGATCAAAGAGTGGCAGTCTCTCAGTTAAAAAGTCTATAAGGCAAAATATCCACACAATCCAACATACTACTCACAGGTGATTCCACTGTGAGACATGGCAATGCACAGTTTACCGGGCTGTGAAAGGAGAGGGCCATGGTGAGTTGCCTATCAGGTGCTAAGATTCGTCACATCGTGCAGGCACTCAAGTCCTTGCACCACAAGTGCACATATGTCACAGTCAGTACACATGGGTGTAAATGACTTGAGACATACCAAAAGTATATGAAGAGAGGCATGATGTAGTTGATGGAATATGTGTCCATGGCAAGTGTGAACCTAGCCTTGAGCAGCATTTAACCTTCTCCAAGAATAATGTCAAAGTATGAACAATAGATTATTGACTTCAACAAACTGGCATAACTCCTGGTGTCATTCAAGGTGAGGTCCAATATATATAATTCTGGGAAGAAATGGTAGACCATCCCACTTGCTTTGCTAGAAATAGCCTGCAATGATCTCCCCAAGGCCTTAATATATTCATTACCCTGGAGAAGACTGATTATGTGTTATTACGGAGACCTGGTTCAGGACCATTGTGAGCAGTCCACCAATTCAGAATTTCAATGCCTACTACACATTCTGTCCCACCATACTAGATGAAGTAAACTAAAGGCATCAGTAACTCTATATTTGAAAAAACAAACAAAAAAAATTTCACCTCTAGACTAGTTAGAGAAGATAATTCGGGACTCTTCTATGTCCAACTAACATTAACAAGACCTATTATCCCATTGTGCTTAACTATAGGACCCTCTCTATGGCCACTTCAGCCCATAATTTCTTCCTAACTAGTATGGAGCTCCTATGCAGTAAGCCAAGCATTGTATTGCTAGGAGAATTCAGTTATCCTTCGGTTAACTGGGTCCAGGGATGTGATTATTCTACTGTATTACACACTCATCTGGCCAGTCATTAAGTGTAATGCTCCCTTCGGTATGAACCTGTCCAAACATCTGTCACACCTTGAATGCCCACAGAGCTTTCTTAGTATGAAATTCAAGGGTCTAAATCGCAAAACCTTTAGGGACCATGTCAAACCTTGTTCCTCTTCTCAGTATCATACAGGCTACTGAGGGGGTGATTGTGCTTCGCATACAGAGCCTCAACAGGCCCTATCCTGTCAGACCTACTAAATATTCACAAATTCAGTTTGGGTATAAATACCTGCTCGAGATCTAAATCTGTTCTGTTGCATAAACAGAAAATGTTGGAGGAATAGATATGTAGCACGGAGAATACCACTTCTTGGGAATCAACTTCCTGTACACACAAAGCAAAGTAGTTATCTTATATTCAAACATAATCTGGACAAATGGACGGGTAACCATAAATTCACCCCTGCTCTTATACTCTTGTCTGTAATACATAGGGGTAACATGTTAATGATCTACTCATCTCTGGAGTATTCATACTTAAACATAAGGGCTAAAAGCTTAATGGGAATGCATGGATAGGTTTCTAAAAATCCTTATGGATCAATACCCTAGCAAGTACCTATGAATTTACAAACTAATCCTGGGTACATATACATAGATCTGCATACAGTTTGGAAGATTGTCATCCTACCCATCACTTTTTGTGATGGAGGAAACTGGAGCTTGCAGAAAAAGAATATACGTAGACTGAGAGGACATGCAGATTTTACACAGATGTGAAGTGAATTGGAGAGCCATAAGTTATGAGGCAGCAGCACTTAAAAGCTACACCAGTGTGCTTTGTCCTTTAATCTTGAATTAAGAGGTAGGTGCTGTTTAGAGAAACAATTATCACCTGCAGACTAATACAGTTTGTTCTTGTTTTGTGTTGGCCTTGAGTACAGCATTGAGTCCTGTCTGATTTACAAAGAATTTAGCAATGCTATAGTCTAGTGACATCTCAAAGAAAGTTATATAGCAAAAACTCATCTTGGCATCATCTAGTCTATCTTGCATTTCCAAACTGGAAAGGACTGGACTTGACACAACCATTCTAAGGCCTTCTTGTTCCTCCTTCATTACAGAGCAAGGGTTCCATATTGTATGAACCTCACAGTAAGACAAGGTGCAAAACAAAGACTTTTGTCTTATAGAAAATAGCTGCTCCTGTGAAAGTTCTTGGAGGAAGTGAGTTACAGTAAGAAATGCAGAGTGTATAGCAATGATACAGGATACACATTTGGAAAGAAGTGAGCATGTGAATTTGATAAAAAAAGGATTTTAGGAATGATAATTGCTGCAGGAGCTCAAATGGTGACAGAAGAGTGAAATAACTTTTACAAAAGTGCTTGTTCTATTGCTTCACTAGCTTTTTTGGTTTTCTGGTTCTTTCCAGTTTAGTTTCAGATTTTGTGACAGTTGACCATCTGTAAAGTGTGCTGGCTGTCTCATATGTAGTCCAGAGTGTTATAAACGTCATTAAGAGACCATTTCTGGCCAAAACACCAAACCTCTTCTAATTCTCACACACAGGACAACTCTCCCCACATCTGGCAACAACCCTTTCTACTTTCTTTTCCCCAAGTTTTTGTGCTGTGGAGTTATCAAAAACAGCTGCTTAACAGCAATCTTTCTAAATTCATGCATAATATCCCTTATTTTCTCTTTAGCACTCTGTAGTTGTGGCTTTTCTTGTTCAGTGTGAGTCCCCTTATCCTGCAGTATTTTCACATTTGTCAGCTCTTCTAAATAATTCCTATTACCTCTTAACTATATCACTTTTTATTTTATTTCTACCTTATTTTTAAACCCCACTTTCATTTTATCCCACTCACTAGCTATAACGTCTGAATAAATTTCTATTTTCTATAATAACTCCTGAATAATTTTCACTGCCCATTCCTAAAATTCCTGTTTTAGAAGGTAGGTGGGGAAGCATCAGTGTCTCATTTTTTCTTCACTTCCCAGCATTTTTATCTTGCTTATTGTTGGTATGTGATCTGAAATAGTTATTGGATATGCATCAACGCTCAATTAAATGCACATGTTCCTGTACAATATAATTTGTCGAGTCAAGCACAGTTATTGTACCTTGGGGTATAATATGTAAATTCTGTCCTAGTTCCTGCTACTGAATTTACTTACTCCTTTTCAAAGATTTTCATAACTTTCTTCAGAAATCTACCCTATTTTGTTATATTTTCCCTTCTAACCTATAAGTAATATTCTTTGCTGTTGCTGATTATGTATCTTAAAATTTTCTTAAGCTCCATAATAGCAGTTTTAGATAGAATATAAATACATGCCAGCACAATCCTCTCTCCTTGCCAGAAGCCTCTTTCTATCATAAATCTACTGTTATATTTTCACTCTTCTGTCACTATTGGAGCTCCTCTAGCAATTGTCATTCCAGAAATCCATTTTTATCAAATTCACATGCTCAGTTCTTTCCAAATGTGTCACCTGTAGCATTGCTATTTACACTCTGCATTTCTTACTGTAATTCAATATTCTTTGTCTATACCTGTAAGGCCATTAACATTCCAAACTAATATGAATAGTGTTGACATTATGATACAATGTTATTATTTCCACCTATTACATATGACAGCTTTTTAAAATATTTATTTTCAGCTTTTGTGTTGCATGCACCCACTAATGTTTGGCAGGTTGAGTTTTTTGCCATCTCCATTTGAACCCATGTCACATTTTACAAAATATTTTGTTTTACTGAAAAAACACCAAAAGAAAAAAAAATACTCCCAGAACCTATTAACATAAACACACCAAACTTTATCAATCTTCAAATAGTAAAGTTTAATCCTCCTGATAAGAACAATTGTTCAGAATCAACAGCTGTAACCACAGGCACTTCCTAACCTAAAATTAAGGTTATCCTTGTTAAGATGCATGTTACAACCTGTGCTTCTATGTAAATTAATTGCTGTTTGTTCTTGTCCTATCTTTATTCTCTCCTCAGATGTGAAAAATAGCTTGTATGCTTTCAGAAAACATTCACTTTTAGGCTTAAGAAAAGTTCACTGGGCACCTTTAAATAAAACTAAATCATACACTGTTCTAGTAAATGCACTGAAGTATGCAGGTACCAGGAAAGCTGCTATCTGTTATACATACATATTTGTGTGTGTGCACGTTTGTGTGTGTGTGTATGTATATATATATATATATATATATATATATATATATATAGCCTAGAACTCTCTAGATTTATCACCTAAAACTGTAGTCAGCTTATCTCCATGGAAACATAAGAACAGACTGTACAGCTGCCTTCAGCTGCAGACTTCTAAACTCGCACTGAACATTTATTTGCTAAAGGAAAACTTTACATTAATTTCACAGTGTTCTCTTATTTTAAAAGCCCACACACTTACACAAGACAATAGTATAATCAGTACACTTCTACACCTCACCCCTACCCCAATAACCCAAGATTACAGTATATTAACTTAAACATGTTTTGTCCAGCCTTTCTTCTCTTTTTACATTATAATGCTAACACTGCTTAAAGTAAAACTCCACCTTAGAACTAAAAAAACATTTTTTTCATTGTATCTTTGTTTTTGAGCTATTTTAATACTTCAAAATCACACCAAGTGCTTCTTTTACAATTTTAATGTGTTTCTGTCAAAATGGCGGATGATGGGGCCTGCCTTGGTAACATGATCTTATTTTCTTGCTTTTGTTTCTTCTTCCCAGAATACATTTCAAATCCTCTTTATATGACTCATGCCAGACATAAGGAAGTGGTGCTGTTTTCTCATGCCATTAAAATATAATGGCAGGACTGTGAAGCACTGTCATCTAAACACACCTTCTGTAAAAGAGCTGCTTCTCTGTTTACCTGACTGAGCCTCATTTATCTGTCTGCCAGAGCTTGTATTCGGTATAAATAGCTGTTAGCTACTTGCAGCAAAAGAAAGCAGATAAAAAAACAGTTTTTGTAAGAGGAGTCGTTTGTAGTCCAAACTTGATAAACTCTCCCCCGTACTATCATGCTGAGTTATGAAAACTTTTACTGCAGTAAATAATCCTTGCTGTACATTTACAAGTGACAAGTAGTAGGACACCAAACTTTGTATGCCTGTTATTTCCCAATGCCTTCAGTGGGAGGATTTTTCTCTCTCATGAATGATGCAAACTTAAAATGTACTTTACTAGTTCCTCAGTTATTTCTGTCATGTTCCCCCTTCTTTTTTTCTATTTCATATTTATTTATACTTTGGTAACCAGGAAAGTGAACTGGTCTCAGGACCCTTTTCAGCCACAACATAAGATACACTGTCAACGATAATAACAATTATTAAATGCACTTATCAATACAAATAAAAAAATACTGACAGAAAGACATTTACCAAGATTGCACGTGGAACACACAGCCAATATGTGACAGTGACCAAGTAAATCATTGAGCAACATTTACTAGAATGTATACATTAATAATGGTTAATTATGCTATGTTGTTTAGTATAAATAATTCATTGTATGCACACACATTGTTCTCACACACACACACGTATATGTATATGTGTATATATATATATATATATATATATATATATATACATACACACACACACACACACACACACAAACACACACATATAGTATGTGTGTGTGTTTCTGTATATGTGTAATTGTATAAAGTACATGTGTACAAAAGTGTGTGTGCATTTAAACACAGTTAAGTACTTCTGATTTCCTTTCCTTAGTGTTCTTAATGCAAGAGCACATAGTAAATGTATGTTAAAGTAAATTCAACTGTATATTATGGTTGCTGTCTGACAATGCAAGGACTGAGTCAAAGTCAGTGGGAATCTCTTACAATGAATCTGCATGCACTAGATATGCATCCCCTCTGAAAGGATGTCACACAAAGCATAAGAAACTTTTTTATGAACAGTATCAGTGCACCTAGTTGATAGGGTTGCCACCTGACTCTCTGTGTGCAGTTGTGGCCTGTGTGTGTGTGTTTGGGGTGGGGTGGGGGTGAAAATGGTAAATGCATTTATACTTTGCAAGAAAAAAATTTACTGACTTTTCTCTAAATGTCACAGAAATCTTTGCTACTACTCTTAAGTTATCTCAACAAAAACTATTATAAATAACATTTAAAGCTTAGAATTTCAGTACTGTGTTGCTGCTTATGTAAATTTGTCAGAAGAGTTGACAATTGTCTTTAAATCCATGACTGATCTAATTGCTTTGTTTTGCTATGAAAGGGTAGTGTTTAAGTTCCCCTCCCCTCTACAATAAAAACAGTGGAAACAATTCTATAGCTTTCGGTATTTTTTATATCAGCTGTTGTGTTCCTGACATTAGCAGGATTAATTACCCATCTAAGACTTAAGATTGACATCAGTATCTAACAGAGTAAACTACAGATTTAACTGCATCTATGAAATGTCATGCAGGTGGAGACAAATTTCTTTGCAAAGTATGTGAGAAGTTGAGTTTAAAAAAAAAAAAAAAAGTAGGTGGGCTTTCCCCTCCTTTGACTCCAATGCAAGGAAATAAAAGTTTTAGTAACGACAAGAAGGTTTCTGGTACATACACAATGTTGGAACCATATTGTTGGGAGAAAAGAAACCTAACAATTAAGTTAAACTATATGAGAGAGAGTGGAGTTTTCCTTTAAAACTAGAAAAGCAAAAAGTACTTGTTTACTTTAATATCTTTATCACATACAGCAATCGCTGAAAAGTGTTAATATGTAACATGCAATTTATATTATGAAATGGTTTGTACAAATATTAAGAACACAAATTGTTTTACTTAGTTACTTTTCTTTTTTCCCCTTTTGGTGTCCTTCCAAACATTAATGACATGGATTGAGGTATATACCTTTTAGTCCCCCCACAAGTTCAATAAAGTCAACAAAAGACCAGTCTTTCTCGGCCACTTATTGTAAAGCCACACTTCACAAGTGTTTTTGGTGCTTTATATTCTGACATTTATTCACTAATTTCAGTGTTGCTTGTCTTCTTCCTGTTCATCTCCATCTCCTACCCAAGGCTCTGGTTCATTTCCAACATACTTCTAGTTCTTTTAGTCAACTCCTGTGATTTTTTTTCTGTCTCTTAAGCATTTTCCTTTGGAACATTGAAAAAAGCTTCACTGGCAAAGCCTCGATGAGCTTTATTATCAGAAAAATGAGAAGCAGAGTCTTCTTCTGTTTGACCCACTTTTTGTTGAACAAACATTTGTATTTCCTCCTTAGCCTGTTCTGTCTCACAAAAATGGACTTGATCCTCCAAGAAAAATACTCTGAAGACGGCTAGATACAGCAGCTTGAATCTTACACCTGCTTCTCAACATTCCCTGATTGAGCGGGTAGATTTGTCTCTCTTCTCTCTGGTGTACATTGAATAATTATTTTCCACTAACACTGCGCTGTCTCCAATTGTTAATACCTTTTTTCTTCTGTCACAATGTTATCATTATCAGCTGTTTCTGTTTGTACGACTGCATCGTTACTAATACAAGTATTGGCTGCTTTTTCATGGCCAGATACTTATTTGTACTTCCATAAAATTAATACAGTCTTTTCTTTCCAGCATTTCTGGTACAGCAGAAAATCTCAGTTTTTCTCTGTGTGCTCTGTCCTTTAACTCTAACATTTTTTGAAACAGCTTTTCTTGAACAGTCTCATACTCAGTCTTTTCTTCATTTAGACCTCGTATTTTTGCAGTTTTATCAGGTAGTCTGAATAGCTGTTTAAACTTCCATTTTTTTTCCAGTCTTGTTATTTGGGTTGATATATATTTCATTCAATGTTCATTTATCTTAATTAGCTCTGAATCCTCTGATCACATTTGATTTATTTTTTTCCTCTAAATTACTGGAAGCCATCTTTTTTACCAGAGCTGGAGCTTGAACTGCTTTTTGCTTAAAAGCTGCAGGGCTCATTACAGTCAATGTTTTCTTTTCACCTTTCTAGCTGTTTTTCTTTCAGGCTGCCTTAAGTTTTTATTTGCTGGCATCCAGGCAGTGTACTTACTATCCAGTAACAAAATTTTACTAAAACTGGTAGAATTACTAGCCTGTATTAGTACTCAATTTCTTTTTGTCACACTAGGAGAGCTGCAGTCAAGCTGCTGATCAGTGTGCAGGTATCTTGGATGTCTGTGAGGTATATACTTTTTATGCTCTAGAACTTGATCAAATTACTGCCTAGGTTTTTTTTTTTGGGGAGTGGTGGTGGTCATGTTGTCCTAACGGGAAAATGGGGAAAAGTTAATCATGTTAATCAAATAAATTGAATTGTGTAAAACTGTACTAAAATAAGTTCTTAAACAGGAGGAATAAGTGCTAAAATATCAAACGAGGAAGAATAATCAAAATGTGAATGTTTGATACTGTCCTTTTTTGAAATCTTGTTCTTTCGGCTTTTCCCAGTTAGGGGTCACCACAGCGGAACTCCAGTTCGCTAATGATTGGCAGTAGATTTTTATGGTGCCGAGGTGCCAACCCGACGCCCAACCTTCAACAAAGGCATGCCCATTCACACATGGCTTTCGAATGTCACTTGACCGTGTGGAGGACATACAGACTCCACACAGAAGGCGCTCCAGCCGAGAATCGAATGGGAGAACCTCTTGCTGTGAGGCGACAATGCTACCACTGCACCATCGTGGCTTCTTTTTTGAAATCTTGTAAGAAGTGTTATTTAAACAATACTTAATGTCGCAGCATACATCTCAACTGTCCAGATTTTTGTCATAGTTTTGGACCGTTCCTCATACAATTTGTGGTTTTCTGTCAAATTAATGAGGATTGAAGTCACTAAATGGTATACATTTCAATTTCAGACTTCATATTCCTCATAAAATGGATGCTAATGCAAAACCTGTTATTCTATCAATTTTCTAAATTTATAACAGTAATATTTAAAGTCTGTCACTTGTTTTGGGATTTTTTCCCCTCTCCCACGTTGTTTTTGGCTTTGTCCGGATTTTTTGCATGTAGAGGTTGATAGGTATGTGAATCAGACTAATCCTACACAGGTGTGTCTGTGCTATCTCTTTTTAAGATTACTTTATGTCGTACATATATTCATATTTTATTGTATGTAGAGGCATTGTATGTATAATGGCTGAGACCTGAAATCAAAAATGTTTTAGATGTATCAAAGAATGGACAAAAAATTATACTTGCCTGTACATTATTTGCACATAGTTTGATACGTATTTTAATAAATAACAGTTCAGCTGAACCTGAATGAATGGCTATTCATTTACATGAATTAAGATGGATTATACATTCTAATGTAGAAACCTTGTTATTAATAGTTTAGAAACATAATCCTCTTACAAAAATATAAGCATTCAGAGATTTTTTTTTATTTAATTAGTTTGGCAGTACAATAGACTGTAGTATACGGGTACATAGGACATTTGATTTGGATGGAAGTATTTAATTGCATTACCTGTTCTTTACATGCTAGTCTTATATCCCCAGAACTGCGCTAGAAAAATTACCACTGTATGAGCACACTTGAATGTGTTGAGAAAGAGTCCTTGAATTTCCACCCATGATGATTTTTACTAACATCCAAATTATTGTATTAGTCCTGACATGCTGTGATTGTTACCATTACAATTCAAAGTCATAGGTGCAGTGTCTAAAAGCTTTTTTAGCACCACTTTGTTAAATCAAAATGCAAATCTAGTTCACTCTGCTCAGAACTCAGACCTCAAACGTAGGCCTGTAATGGTTCTGATTGAGAGCAAAAGTAAAATATGTGACACTCTATGCTTCTGATGTAAAATGCTTGTAGAATTATTTTGTTTATAAAAACTTTAGGCAGGTTTTCTACAATTCTACTCTTTCTTTCTCTGACTTTCTCAAGAGCTGGAGGTATCAAAATAAATAACATATTTTTTTATATTTTTCTTTCTGAAATGTTAATACTTTAACTTCTCTGTTTAATTACAGCTCTAAGCATTCATTATAATTTTGTTATATAACTTCACTTATTTAAAGCAACCAAATTTATAAACTGTATATGCATCACTAAATATATTAAGAAAAAAAAATCTAAATTTTATTCACTAAATGCATTATATACTATGCAGTTACATGTTTGTAGGTGGCAAAAGAGAGAAAAATGAGGTGTGTATCTTACTTAGTCCCATCTCCACCTATATTTCCCACATGTTCTATTTAGGCAATAAAAATGCTGTTGTAATAATTAATCAAAATTGTTCTAACATTACTAAGAGGCAAAAAAGCCAGCATGGCCACTTTAGTGTTCTTCACAATATTTTAGTGTAATGAAAATTAAACTGACAAATACCATTCAGCACTGCAACAGCCTCTACCATTATTATTTCTCACAGAGATGTCTTCAAGAAAGAAAAAGACGTCACACACAAAGTGTACCACTTAGTTAACATCTATACTTCAGTAAAAAACTCACAGTCGTCAGGCTGCTGATTAGCTGCCCGATTACACAATACATTCAAACCATACATAACATAACGTAATGTCATGTCATAGTTTATCCTCTCCCACCATTTCGTCATTAATATTTCTGATATGTGCTCAAACCTGCTCAGATGAGTGTCTGATAAGCTCAGTGACATATATTCTTAGAGGGACACTCCCAGGGATTTTTTGTTTTGATTCAGCTCTTGTTTACATTTCAAGTTTGGTTTGCCTTTCTGAGTATGCTCACCTTTGGCTGAGGGGGGAGGGGGAAGAGTGCCTGAAGGAAGTTTCAAATTCCATCTCAAATTGTAGTTGTACTGACAACAGCTCTGCCTGTGAGACATTCATTAGTTTAATCTGTGCATTTTACCCATTGAGAAAAGTAGCCTTCAATGCATTTTATGACCTGACTGCTGCTGCTACTCTAGAAAGCACATCAGTAATGCAAGTTTTTTTTAAAACATTAGTAAGCAGATTTTTTTGTTTCTTTCATTTCATATTTTATTCTGTGGTGAGTGTGAATCCTGGCCAACTACAACAATTTTATGACATGGCTTCTACCTACAAAAAACATCTGAATCAGGCAAACAGTGGTGGAAACCATATTTCTCTTTCTTTCATGTTTTACTGTATTCTGATGTTTGAATACTAGCCCGGGACTTTCTGACCTGCTCACAATTCCATAGAAACCAAGTGTGTGGCAGAAGGTTGGAGCATTAGTAGACACACTCTTCTGTTCCCTTTTCAGCTTCTAGTTTGATATGTTGATTTCTGAAAACTACTAGACAAATACACTATTTTTTATATGAGCACACTGCTTGCACATCTGTAGAAGCATGAGTGATGCAAAATGTAAAAATTAGTATACAGTGATGTCCCTTTACCCTGGCACAGCTTTCTTTACTTTAAATATGGGCCTGGAGCTGGGAGTTGGAGAGCAACACAAATCCAAAGACTAGTTTATCCTGGGATTTGAAACAAGACTGGAACTGTGGATTTACAGGATATTTAAAAGTAAAATGACACTGTGGGTGGGAATGACAGTGACGTGTCAAAGTGGGTGTGACTTCTATCAGATTAACTTGGACCCTAATTTTAAACACTGGGATTGTCCCTTTAAGGTATTAAAAAGTGTGTTTGCCATGGAGACATCCAGCATTAGTTACATTAGCATTAGTTAAGAAAAGGTGTTATAATTAGTGTCAAAGGAAATTACTTCAACCAGCGGTGTAAACTTCAAATTTGCATAATAAGCTTCCATAATGCTACCTACACCCCAGTGCAGTTGCCCTTTGTTCTTTTGTATACTATATAGCCCAAACATATAGATAAAATTATAATGAATAAGTAATTAAATATGTAACAAATGTACTTGGGATTCTTACTTACACTAGAAATCATTAGTTGGGTGGCTGGTAAAATTTACCAATGTGTATCACCTCCTCATTGTCTCATTAATGTATCTTGTTTACACAGATACAACCTGTATAGCACTGCATATTTTTAAACACTTTAATTAGAATATCACTTAAGACATAGGCACATACATTAATAGAAAAGAAAACAGACCATATCAATGCATTTTTTCGATTTACACACATTATACATTACATAATTTCTGTCTTTTTGACAACTGTCTTTCAGTCCAATGTATTACATAAACATTTAATTCCTACCTTCCTTTAATTCTTTTCAGAAGATCCCTATTCCAGTTCTTTTATCTCTTTTACAATATTCAGCACTCCCAATTCAACTGGTGTAGATTTTGATTTCCATTTTCTAGTCATTGTTTTTTGGATTGTTTTGGCAGTCAACAAAATTAAACTTAATATGGCCTTATTATATCTAGTCAATTCAGATCATGTGTCCCAGCTCAAAATAATAATTTCCTTAGTTACAGCAATTTGCTCTTTCAGTATTTCTGACAGAGTACTCTGTAGGGAATTTTTAAAATCTGCCAACTCATTACACCCCTAAAAAACATGTTCCCAATTACCCCTTTCTTCCCCATCACACCTACAGCATTTGCTGTCTACTTGAGAAACAATTCTTTGACATCTGCTTGGGGTATAAAAATAACAATGCAAACACTTCCAAGCAAAAATCCTAAACCTTCTGGACTTTGCTGCATACTTGGGAGCCATACATATGTCCTCCCATTGTTCCCTTGTAAATTGATTTTTCGTTCTCTCTTCCAAATCTTTTCTAACCTTCTCTAATTAATTCTTACAGTTATCATACAGTCTTTTATGTGACCTACTAATTATTCCTTTTTAACAGCAGTTTCTGTTATAGATTTAACTAAAAACTCTACCAGAGCAGACTGCCAAGATGGTTGCATACTAATCAACAGCTGAATCTAAGCTTTCTGAGTGTAAAAGTAGAAGCTGAGAAACAACAGCTAGTGAAATTGTCATTGTGGGTAAAATTCAGTTAATGGCTAGTAAGTACACTGCCTGTATGCAGTAAAGGAGAAATTCTGAGAACCAGAAAGAAAACCAACAAGAAAATATGAAAAAAAAACAATGACTGGGAATAATCTTGCAGATGTTCAGCAAAAAGCAGTTCAAGCTTCAACTTTAGTACAAGACAGGGGTTCGGAGGGTGGCCTAATGGTTAAGTTGTTTACCTTACAAACACAAAGATCAGGCTTTGAGTCTCACAAAGGAAAATTGGCTAGGCTTAAAATGACTCACAAGGGCAGTTAGCCTAATCTGTGAGTCTATGAGTAATTTAGAGAGAAAATTAAATAAAATGAACTCAGAGATAATTGAAATAAAAGCAACATTGAAGGAATTTATCAACTCAAATAACAAAAGGCTGGAATAATAAAAGAAACTTTAACTGGCTATTTAGATGAACTGATAAAACTGCAAAAATAACAGAATGAAATGAAGAAAAGTCAGGCTGAGTGTGAGGATATTAGATATTGTTATTTGGGCTAGCATGACTGGCTGAAATTTTGTAAATCTTAACTAATTGTAAATTACCCTGTGTTGCGTATGCCAGCACGACTAGCTATAATTTTGTAAATAAGTTTGTTTTTTGATTAGCACTCTGATTTATGCAAGATGTTTGAATGTCAAAAGCCAGTAATAGCTACAGGGATGCCTTGTTCTCAAAACACATCTCCAAAATTTGGAACTCCGTTTCCCAGCTCATTCTTTGCACAGCCTAGCCCTCCAAATTCAAAATTCTTCTCAAGGTCCATTTGTCTAAAAACTGGCTATACTCCTGCTCCAAACCAGGCTGACTCCTTGGTAATTTTCAACACTGTTTCAAACTACAGCTATTTCTCTCTAATGTTTATATTCCCTGACTCTTGCCTTTGGAACCTGTCACCAACTTATTACTGTATATTTTTATTCTAATTGTTTGATTTGGTGAGACTACCACCCTAACCCTAAGTAGAAATATATTACTGCATTACCTTTTGATATGTTGTATTCAATGACCATAAATTATAATGTGTAATATTGTGATCATCTTTACTGCATTATTGTATTACTGTTGCTTGTTTTCTGTTTACTATGTAACCTATTTTTTTACAATTCTATTGTAACACTGTCTACTATGTAACGTGGAGCTTTTCTCCCTGGGCCTCTGCTGAAAACAGGCCTTTTGGGCTCAGTTGGACACTCCTGGTAAACAAATGTAAAATAAAAAATAAAATAGTGTTTTTCTGCCTGACCAAATGGACATGTTCTTTGTGGGGAGAATTCTGATCAGGGATTAGATGTTTCAAATGCAATCAGAGGGGCCATGTAGCATACAAATGTCCATTGAAGCAAGGGGAGAAACAAAAAGTGAGGGAGCCAGCAAGTGGGAATGACAGAATGTCAGTGGTAACTTGTCTGGAAACAACAGAGGTGCCAAGCTATCACCAAAATTTGTATACTATCTTAGTGGATGGAAGATAGGCTAACAGTTTCTGATATAACCATTGTGAGGCCTGTAGTAGTTAAGAAGGAGCAGTACTTGCTTGAGCAGTCCACACCAGTTAGAGTTTTGGGTGGGACCCCATTACAAATACCTTTGGCGAAGGTTCTTCTTGTCTGGGAGGGTGGAAAAGGGAACAAGAAGGTAGGTGTGTTTGAGGATACCCCTGCAGATGTCTTAATAGGGAATGATTTAGTATTGTGTGTGTATGCGTGTAGGTCTGGTAGTTAGGGGGAGACCCAGACAGATCCTATGCCTGAAGTTGGGGCTGGTGATGTGGTTACTTTGGGGGGGCTACCATGTAGCAGTGAGCCTGAAGGTGAATCACAGCTGCTGGTAGGTACTGGTATTCCAGTGGACATGGTGATTGCAAGGACAGAGGTGAGTGGTAATATCCAGACTGGCAGTGAGGTACTGCTTTCAGAAGCTACTAGCCTTCCTGTGGAGGGGAAGTTGAGAGAGGTTACAAAGACAGCTGAGACAAGCTCTGCTTTCAGATTCTACTTTATGAGGCTTGAGAGAGGTAGCTAAGGAGGCACTTGTCGCACAAAGAAAGAGGGAGTCTATATACTAGAACAAAGGTTTACTGGACAGGGAGTGGACCCCTGAGGGAGAGATATAGAGGGTGAGGTAATACAGCAGTTGGTAGTGCCCAGAGCCTACTGTCTGGCACTTCTAGCCATAGCTCATGACATTCCTTTTGCAGGTCATATGGGCATAAAGCATACTAAGAGATGCATTATGCATAACGTTTATTGGCCTGGGATTGCAAAGGATGTAACAGGGTACTTCAGGACCTGTGAGCAGTGCCAAAAAGTAGGCAGGAGGCAGGGACATAAGTTGTACCATGTTAACATAATGAAACTATATTATGATAGGGAGGTCCTGGTGCTAAGTATTTGCAGTGGATGGCAGGGGGAATCTAGTGATTGATCTTCTCAGTGAAGTTCAGACTGACTTCTGTGGGAGAGATAGTAATATCTTAGTGACTATCCCCTATTCAGGTTAAAGAAATATGAGCAGTGTTACAGGAGTTTGGGGGCATGTTCACTGGGAAACCTGAGTGCACCAACCTAATGCAGTACCATGTGGATACAGGAGCTTAGAGGCCTATTAAGCAAGCTTCTTGCAGTGAATCAAACAGACTTTGAAGGAGGAGATAAAGGAGATGTTGGAGCTGGTGCTAATTCAGGAGTCCAGTAGTTCTTGGGCTTCCCCAGTAGTGTTGGTACCTAAGAAAGATGGTAATGTAGGGTTCTATGTATACTACAGAAAGTTAAACAGTTATACAGAGTCAGGTGCGTACCCCATGCCTAGAGCAGCTGAAGATTTAGAACAGCTGGGTGAGGCTAAGTATCTGACAACTATTGATCTGACCAAGGGATACAGTCAGGTGCCCTTGGCTCCCATTGCTAGAGAGAGGTCAGCTTTTGTAACACCTTTTGGATTATATGAGTTTACATGGATGCCCTTTGGGATGAAGAATGCCCCAGCAACCTTCCCAAGGTTAGTAGGTCATATCTTACAAGGAGCAGGAGACTATTCTCTCACTTATTTGGATGATATTATCATTTACAGTCATTCCTTGCAAGAGCACCTTCAACATGTCAGGGAGGTCTTGGGTACATTAAAAATGGTAGAGATGACCATTAAGCCTAGTAAGTGTCAGGTGGGTATGGCAGAGGTCTCCTACCTAGGACATAGAGTAGGGAGTGGTAAGATTAGATCAGAACTTGCCAAAGTGAAGGCTATTCAGGCATGGCTTGTCTCTGTTAAAAAAAGCAAGTGAGAACATTCCTAAGGACAGCAAGGTATTATGGAAAATTTGTGCTCAACTATAGTACAATAGCTGCACCCTGTACTGACCTAACAAGGAAAAACAAGCCTGATAAGATAGTATGGACCCCAGCCTGCAAGCAGGCATTCCAAAAGCTTAAAGAGGCATTGGCAAGACCCCCTATATTAGCCAGTCCAGATTTCAGTAATGCCACTGCAAATGGATTCTTAAGACAGGTTATTGGTTGACGTATTTTCAGTCCGCCACATTTTTCTCAAGTGATGATTTTCCAGGGTCACTTGAAAATTTAGCGTGACTCTTCAAAGGGAGGAGAAATATGAGGATATTAGATATTATCTGTGCTAGCATGACTGGCTGAAGGTTTGTAAATAACTAAATAATTGTAAATTACCATGTGTTACATATGCCAGCATGATTAGCTATAATTTTGTAAATAAGTTTGTCTTTTGGTGATCACTTTGATTTATGCAAGTTGTTTGAATGGCTGACCAAATGTATATGTTCATTGTGGGGAGAATTCTGAATGCATGTTATGCCAGAGTCAGCTGACCTAGATATGATGTCATTGTGTGCCAGGGCTGGGAGAATAGAATCTTCACTGCAGCTGTTTGTTTACTTTTCAAAGTCTGAAATGAGAGAGTAGAATTCTCATGGCAGCTTCCTATTACTTGTGAAAAAAAAAATCTGCTATAAAAAGCAGGTTCTGAGTCAGTTGTTCAGTTTATCATTCAGTTGTTTTCCAGAGCTGTTCAGCAGTACTACCCCAGTTGTTTCCAGGAGAGTAGATGTTCCAGTCGCTGAGGACAGACAACAGCCTGATGTGTGGACATAATTTCCCATCTTACCTTGCAGAAATAGGAGTGTAATCTTATCTTGCTAAACCATTTAGATTAGATAGGGACAGTTAATCTTCAGATAGTCAGGGAACTACAGCTAGATAGTTAGAGGTTTTCTAAAACCAGTGTGAAATCTGTCCTACAATATTTTCATATTTCCTATATATGAAACTCTGATGTTTATTGGAATCAGTTATTCCATATTTACATGTTTTAAATTTTTTTATTTATTATTAAATGTTTTACTACCTCTCATTGTGGCTGGTTATTTAGTTAATATTTTTAATAACTTGAGAGTGTTTATGCTTATTATGATAATACCAGGGCCACTCTGAAAAGCCTTACTGCTTGGAATACAGGCTACCATTTGCTTCAATATCTATTTTACCCAATATAATTGAACACCCCTTTTGAAGGGTATTGTGGTATTTGATTGGTGCAGCCATTATCTTGTAATTTGGGAAAAGAAACACAGCAGGTAAATCTGTGTCAGTCTTTCCCAGCAGTATGCGTATGTGTGAATATCAGACATTTAACAGTGAGTGTGTCAGATACCTAGAACTGCGACATAGTGCTCTGTAGTGGTTAGTGTGGAGACTCATTTGGAGACCTAGAGTGAATCATATAGTCCAGTCCCAGGTTTGGAACCTATTCCCAGTGGACTTATAGGGGAAATTATGTACTTATATCCCTGATTTTAGTGACACTCTCTTATTAGAGACAGTGGTGAGGATTGGGGCTCCTTAATTACAGCCCTGGGGAAAAAAGGGCTCGTCACACTGAGTATGAAGCTTCTCAAGTAGAGTGGTTTCAAAAAATGGTAAAAGTTAAAAGACAGAGTGTACAGAGAAAATTGTGTGCATGTTGCAAAAGCATAAGTAGTCAACTGGACTGGTATTCCACAACAGGATTTGTTAATAGAAAGGGCACATTAAGCGTTTGCTCCAAATAGGGCCATAAGAAAGCAGCCAAGATCCATATTCGCAAAGATGCAATCATACCAGCAGAAAGAGTTGATCCTTGCATCTGCAAAACTATTAGCTTGTTTTCTCAATTGGCAAATGTTCTCAATGAGATTCAAGATGTCTGCAGCTGAAAGCAGTTATACATGCTCTTCTGAGTGAAATTTGCAAAGATTCATTTATATATCTGCAGAAATGTTAACTTTTTTATGTTATTGATGACTAATGTTATATGGAAATGAGCTGCCTGCAGATACAAGCAATTAATCGTGAGAGTTCTGAGCATTATTTCTGGAGGGAAATGCAAAATTTAAAGATTAAATGGGTAACAGCTTAGTGAAAAATAAAGCTGAAAATTATGGGAAGTGAATAAGAGATTTCAGCCTCCCTAGCAGCTTGAACACTTTAATGCATTTAATAGACCAATGTACAATTTCTTATTTAATTAGGCATAAGACTGATACTAGTAAAAACAGAAACGAACAGTAGCAGCAAACCAAATAACGATAAGTCCAAAACAAGGAAGCAGAGCGACAGCAGATAAATGATAAATACAACGTCCTTTATTTTAGTTGAACAAGGTAGAAGGGGCAACAATCACGGAAGACCGGGGCTTGGGGACAAAGGCAAGTAACCAGAGTATGGACTTACAGACAATAAAAGAAGGGAATATTTTTTTGTAGTCCTGAATTCACAGGAGACATTGAATGTATTTTTAATGTTCATTTCAAGCCTACTAACAGCAATATGAGGGATTCTGAAGGTAATTGCATCACGTTAAAGAAAGATAATTTTATAATTTACAACTACACAGACGTAGAATTGGAAAATTGGGTATTTGATGTTTTTACCCGTGGTTTACACTTTGTCCCTTCTAAACCAATGAATTTAACACAGGCACTGGTAGAACTAAAACTTTTTACTAGAGGCTTAAATTTAACACATTTATTTAAAGGGCAACAACACATGGAAACAGGTTTAGTCCTCACTAGCACAGTCAACCCTCCACTGCACCCTATAATTCTGTTTTTTGAGGAATTAGTGGAAAAAGACTTTAGGAAAATGTCTAATGGTAAAAAGTCTTCACTTCTGTATAATTTGTCCACGAGGGAAATTAATTTCATTAACCGTCTCAAGGAAGAGAATGTCAGGATAATGAAACCAGACAAGGGCGGGGGGGGGGGGGGGTTGTACTTATGTTTACTGCGGATTATGAAGCATACATTCATACCATGCTTCAGGATGGAAGTCAATATAGCTTTTGCACAGATTATTATCTCAAAGACCTCTTGTTGCAACGAGTCATTAATGAGAGGCTTTATAATTATTTGTATGTAGAGAAACCGAAGATACCGATCTTATTCGGAATTCCAAAAATTCATAAAGGGCTTGACCCGCTAAGATTTAGGCCAATAGTAGCAGGTGCAGGAGGTGTCACTGAGCCTATAGGAAAGTTTATTGATTATTTAACGAAAGAATTCATGCCCCTGCTTAGTTATGTTTGTAAGGACTCCTGGCATTTTTTGCGTGATATTCCTACCACTTGTTTTTCCCCAGATTTGCTCATGATTACCATTGATATTAAGGATCTCTTTTCAAGTATGCCTCACATGGAAGGTTTGGAATGGTTTGGTGATTTTCTTAATAAAGAAACCAACCTGAGTAACAAGCTAACTAACTTGGTGGTTGAACTTATGGAGATTGTCCTGCAAAACAATTTCATTTTTTTCAATGGTGAGTTGTTTAGGCAATGTAGAGGAGTAGCCATGGGGGCATCATGTGCCACATTTTATGCTAATGTGGTACTGCATAAATGGGAACACACCTATGTTCTGGTACCCCCTTGGAAGCAGCACATTCTCTTCTACAGGAGATACCTGGATGACATCTGCATTCTCTGGGGAGGTACAGAGGACGAGCTAGGAAAATTCCTTAGGTACATTAATACCACCACTGGTTTTTTGCAATTTACGCATTCTGTGGACCTTCATGAATTGCATTACCTGGACATCAGTTTGTATAAGGATTACACTCGCAACACTTTCCAGTCTAAGTTACATCGCAAAACCACCTTTTCTAATTCTTTGGTACATTATGAGAGTGCACACCCTTTTATCGCTCATAAGAGCCAGTAGAATCTGCAGCACTAATGAAGACTACAAATTAGAGGTGGAAGTACTGCAATCCTTATTTCTGGAAAGAGGTTACCCCTTGCCCCCATTTTAGGTAAAAAAGACACAGCTGAAACAAAGGCAAGCAACAAACCAAATATTGAACAACATTATGCAGGGCTTGCTACCACCTTCAATGAATATTCTACATTAATTAAGGAAATTTTCACTAAAGAATGGAATGCTTTTTCAGAAATTTCTGATTTAGAATACATTTTTGATAAGGAAGTAAATTACACCTATCGCAAAGGGAGAAACATCAAGAATATATTAGAAAATTGTTATAACATGAATAGAATAAGTAAGAACAGCAAAGCTAAGAAGGGATTATTTAAATGTGGTAGGTGTAACCATTGTACGCACTTATTGACTGGTACCTCGATTTATTTACAAGCAAGGAAGAATGCATTATTTTTAAATAGTTTTGCCAATTGTGATACTAGTGGCATTATTTACATTGCTATATGTAAGAAATGTTCTTCTTTTTATGTAGGAAAAAGTGAGAGGAAGCTCAAACAAAGAATTTATGAGCACCTTTATGATGTTAGAATGAAAAATTATAAAAATGCACTAAGTAAACACTCTATGAAATGTCCAACAACAGGTTATCAATTTTTTGTGCTTGAAGTAGTTCCCACTAATCCCAGAGGTGGTATGTGGGAAACCCTTATTGAATATAGGGAGTTACATTGGCAACTAATACTTGATTCAGGTAGAAATTTGGGGTTAAATGACATGGTGTCTCTTGCACCAGTGCTTAAACTAAGGGCAGCTAAGCTCTAGCACTTTAAAAGGTATTTTAAACATTTTTAATAGTTATTTTGCTTATCAAATTTGTATATTTATTAAAAATATTTATTAAAATTATTTATTAAAATTTATTAAGACTAATTATTTATGTTTATACACTTAGCAATTTTTAATAAGTACACATTTTAACTTGTTTACATCAAAGTTATTTTTATGGTCAAATACTGTGATATTTATTTTGACCACTAGATGGTGCAATTGAATATATTTATATCAGAGTTTAATTTGTGGTTCGTGAAAGAATTAAATACTTTTATTAACTTACAACAGAATTTTAACTTTGATATATGTATATGTTTTAACTTTTGAAATGAATTCAACATCTGTTCTTACATTTAAACATGCTTTACAATCCATTCTGGTTAGTTGATGTATTTAATCTATTATTCATTAGGTATTCATTAGGTATTTAATTTGGTTTATTATGATTGGACAGTTTAAACATTAATTGGAGTAAACACACTATATAAGGAAAAGTATTCATTATGGTGATCATTACTGAGGAAGTTGATGCGTTAGTTTTGTGATTCAGTGGACATCATATTTACTGTTTTTGTATCGGAGATTCAGTGGATATTAAACTTGCTACTTCAATTTGGGTCCTGATTCATTTGTACCTGGAGCTGGTGGTTATTGGTTTTTTACTAGTTTATATTTTCCGCCTTCGGCTCCTGTTTTTGTGGTTACCCCTTGGACCTCTTTAAGAGCTTGGCCGATGAGGTTGGTTCCCTAAGAGACACTGTTTATACACCTATTTTAGGGAAAGGAGTGAAAGTGGTACTAAGATCAGCACTCAACTCACCAGACAATTTTAAAAACAGCTTCATTACACCTATTCCTCCAATTCAAGGGAAATGGAAGAAATGGTGATGAGGTACTGGCCGGTTCTTGCACTTCACAAGGAATTTAGAGATCTTTTGCCCCCAAGACCCAACTTTGTAAGGAAAAGGGGTGTCAACTTTAAAGAAATGTTTGAAAAGAAGCATAAAATTAAAAAGAAGGTCAAACCCAAGAATAGGTACATACAGGTGTGGTGCTTGCAGTCAATGTCATGCCATTCTGAATGAAGAATCCCTATATATTCCATCAAGGAGGTTTAGAATTCATCCAACAGGTTTCTACACCTGTGGTACTAAAGGGGTGGTATATTTGGGCTTTTGCACCACATGTAAAAGTTTTTTATGTGGGAAAGACCGAAAGGGAGCTCAGAAAACGAATTTATGAGAATTTCTATGACATAACTAGAAAGAAGGAATCCAATGCTTTTTTCAAGCACTCTCTTAACTGTTCAAAAATTAATATAAAATTTATAGTTCTCGAACAAGTGGAATTGGGAATCGACCCTCGAATATCGTGAGCTCCTATAGCAGTTAAAGTTAGATGCAGGAAGGTCTCCTGGGCTCAATGGCACCATTAGCATTAAATCTGTGTTGAAATTAAGAAGGGCAAGGCTATAACCACTTGTATCTATTGTTTAAAAAGTGTTTAGTACTTGATTTTTTAGGCATAAGCTTTAGGTATACTTCTTTTGATTATTTGGTTTGGGGGGACCCATATCTATCAATAATTCAATAACCTTTGAATTTCTGCACATTTTTAAATAAAGGTTTTTTAACATTAATTTCATTGTATAATACTTGAGGTGGCTGAATTTGCCATTCATATATCACTAAGGTAATCTAATGGGGGGTTTGATTGTTTCAAAATGATGGTTTACATTTTGTAATGAACTAATGTTTTTTGCATTTCAATATTTTAGAAGTAATTAGGATGCATTTTTTAGCTGTTCAATATGTTTCTATTGTTGGATGGCATTCCAAACTAGCTGGTTTTAATGATTCTGTGCACTTAACATATGAGACATGTTTTTATGGATTATTTTTTAATTTTGGAAGCAATTGCACTGCATGCTGGTTGCAATTTATGCATAGAAGGGTTACTCTCTTTAAGATGCTAATTAATAGCAGGTTTTTCCAATTCATGGTTAGCCTACTAAGATATATAAGACACATTGTGGAACAAAATGGCATCACTTGATAAAGCTCAGAATTTTCTGATATATAAGACTGATACTCTTAACCAACCCACCTATAAGACAATAAGGAACAATAAAAACTTTAACCCTGACATCTTCCAAAATGAACTAAGTTCATGTGATTGGTCAGTCCTAAAACAACTACCACTGCAGGAAGCAGTAACATACTTTAATACTAAATTTTTAGCCATTCTAGACTACCATGCACCAACACGTTCTATTAGAACTAAAACAAAAACTGCCCCATGGATCACAAAAGAAACTAGACAAAAAATCCTACTAAGAAATAAAGTTTGGGCCAAATGGCGTATTACAAAAAACCCTAGAGATCAAATAAAATTTAGACACCTAAGAAATGACACAAAAAAACATTTTGTTAGATAAAAAAATAAACTTTTACTATCAATTACAGCAAACCCACCAAAACAAAGCTCAAAAGTTCTGGGCAGGCATCAATAAATTCATACACCCAGGACAATCCACCGCTCCAACCCACTCAGGCACTAACCACAATAGTCCCAAAGAAGGTGCTGATACCTTTAACAGTTTCTTTACTGAGACCACCCAATTTCTAGCCAACCAGCTATCTCCTGATGGCTTAAGTCCTACTACTTCTATACCCAGCTCTCAGAACTCTTTTCACCTTCAACCTGTTCCCACATCCCTTGTTTGTACCCTGATTAAGAAACTCAAAGCTACCACCCTCTCAGCCGATCACCTACCTCCAGAATATCTGCAAAAAGCTGCAGACGCCATAGCCTA
Source organism: Protopterus annectens (assembly GCF_019279795.1). Taxonomy (NCBI): domain Eukaryota; kingdom Metazoa; phylum Chordata; order Ceratodontiformes; family Protopteridae; genus Protopterus; species Protopterus annectens. The sequence goes on from NC_056743.1 coordinate 569,916,275, forward strand.
TCCCATCTCCATCGTGATTAACAGAACTTTAACTAAAGGTTCCATCCCCTCTATCTAGAAGACATCTCATATTATCCCTCTGCATAAAGGTGGCAACTCCAATGAATTATCAGATTATAGACCCATAGCTATATTATCACCCCTGGTAAAAATCATGGAGAAATGTGTACATAGACAACTGATAAACTGTCTTATCCAAAACAACCGACTAGCCAACTCACAACATGGTTTTAGACCATTTCACAGCACCACCTCTGCCATCCTATCTTTCTCTGACACCATTAACAAAAATTGCAATAATAACATTCTTTCCTCAGCCCTCTTTATTGATCTGTCTAAAGCCTTCGACATGGTAAACCATCATCTACTCATAAACATACTCAGATCCTTTTCTCTAGATAAGCTGGCTATACAATGGTTCCAATCTTATGTAAATAATAGACAGCAAGCTGTACTATGGGAAAACAACTTATCTACCCGCCTCCCCATTACCCTTGGTGTTCCACAAGGTTCCATATTAGGACCTCTCCTACTTTCTATTTTTATTAATGACCTGCATTCAGTCATTCCACAAGCTACCGGTATTCAATATGCAGACGATTCCACATTAATATGGGCATGCAACTTCCCCCTCTGATCTACAGACTCTAACCCAAAATGTGTTTAACATAGTTGAAAGTTTGCTTCTTAACCATCACTTCATATTGAATCCTAAGAAAACAAAACTATTACTATTCTCTCCAACCAGTAGATCCTCCCCACTTACCTTTACTGTTAAATCAAACAGCAGCACCATCATGTCTCCTGATCCCTCTACCAAACTACTAGGGGTATTAATTGATAGCAACCTTAAGTTTGACGTGCATATTAACAATACTATAAAAACAGTCAACAAAAAACTTGGCTCCCTATATAGGATTAAGCCCTTCCTTACCCCGTCAGCTAGGACTACTATTGCCTGCACCCACTTACCCTCTACTGTCCTTTACGCCTCCTCCATATTTGCAAACTTGAGTAAAAATGACCTCAACAAATTGGCAAACTCCTATAATAACATTGCCAGATTTGCCACTGGAGCTGCATACAGAACCCACCACTGTCATAACTTGGTTCAATTAGGATGGTAAGAATTGCCTAACCAACTCCAATACAACCAAATAATAATTGCACATAAGACTCTGTATCAGCCTGACAACACTCCCATACTTAATAACCTTATCACCCCATACAATAACCATAAGACCCTCCGCTCATCCAACAGACTACTAGTACAAATAGTCAAAACCAACAACATAGCCAATGACTCCTTGTTCTCTAGCTCTGTTGGCAAAACCTGTAACTCACTGCCTACTGATCTTACTTTGGTTTCCTCAATAATACTATTAAAAAACAAACTGAAACAATACCTCAATACATGTTGGTTATGCCCCTGTACTTACCCTGACTAACCCCTTCCTTTATCTCTAGGTCAAATGAAACTCTCTACTGTACTAAGTATGTATGTCACTGTTAGCCCATGAATAGAGTGTGCATTAACATGTCAAACTTGTGTCATTGTATATGATTTACCTGTTGTATTATTCAAATTAATTCTCTATATGTATCTTTCATGTATAAATGTAAAGAAAAGCAATGACCTAGTATGTACTTTCACATATAACTGTAATGAAATGTAATTAGCTATTATGTCTTTGGTTGGAGCTTTTCTCCCCAGACCTCTGCTGAAAATGGACATATATCCAGTTGGACTAGCCCGGTCAACAAATGTAAAATAAATAAATGTAAAATAAATAAATTTAAAGACAGTGGTTTTCTTTCTTTTGGGCTAAATGTTGATGTTTTCTGAAAGCAAACAAACTGTTTTTCACATCTGGAAGGGGAACAGAGATAAGAAAAGAGAAGACAATAATTAATGTAAGCAGGAACATAGGTTGTAACAAGTGCTTTAGCACTGGTAATGTTAATTTTAGGTTAGGTAGTGCCGATGGGTGCAGTTGTCAATTTGGGGCAATTGTTCCTATTTAGAGAGTTAAACTTTAAACTTGATTTTTTGAAGATTTACATAGTTTGATTTGTTTGTTGTAAGTTAACAGGGGATCATGGTGTTCTGAAGATGTATTTAGATTTTTGTTTGAGGGTTTTCATTAAAACAAAAAGTCTTGAAAAATGTGACATAGGTTCAAATGGAGAGGAAAAGAAACAATTTAGTGGGTGCTTGTAAGACAAAAACTGGAAATACACATTAAAAAACTGTCATGTATATTAGGCGGGGACATTAGCTTTTTTTACAATAATAGCTATACTGTCCATATTATCCTGAAATATAAATGGCTTTACAGATATAGACAAAAGAAGAATGTTGAATTGTATTAAGAAATGTGGAGTGCAAATAGTAATGCTGCAGAAAACACATTTAGAAAGAAATGAACATATAAATGACGAAGAAAGGATTTCAGGATGGATATTCAGCAGAATATCAGGGACAAATAAAAGGGGGTAAAATACTGGCTACTAGAGAAGTTGTAATAATGAAAGAAGAGGAAAAATACAATAATGGTAGATTTGTGGTAGTAAGGGGCTATTGGTAAGGGAGGAGGATTACAATGGTGTGTATTTATATTCCAGCAAAAACTGTCATTATGGAGCTTAATAAATCTTCTGGTTGATAAAAATATGCCTGACCTGTATATAAAACTAAAGGGCTAAAACATTTTTACTGTTTGTATCTTACCATCCATGTGCATAAACAAGAGCTTCCAGTTTCTTAGTTTTTATATTATCTTTTGTTTGGTCTTTTCCTACATATCTTTAGCTACCATAACAGAAGCCTTTTTAATCCATACTCCTAAATACTTTATCATATCATTTTCCAACAAATATGGGTATTGCTGAACCATGCCATGAGTGGGTACATAATTTACGGCTATTGCCTTTGTTTCTCAAAATGTTCCACAACATGGATTGTCATTTTCTGGCTTTATCTGGTACACAGTGATATCATCAGCAAATAAAGCCAACTTTTCTTGATTACCATATCAACTATAAAATTGAATTTCTGAGTCCCTTATTTAACTTGCCAGTGGCTCTAAATATAGCAAAGGAAAAAAAAGGACATCCGTGACCAGTTCTCAATGAAACTGACAAAGATTACTTCCTTCATATCCTTCATATATTCTCCTAACTAATGTTATTATTTTATCAGGGAATGCAAATTTTTCCATTGCTGTACTCATAAAACCCTAGCTTATTCTGTTGAATGCTTTCTCTGCATCAAGACCTACCAACAACAGTACTGTTTTCTTAAATTCTGCTTCCCTCTAGATCATCATTGTTTTATAAATGTTGTCAGACAGGTTCATAGATTTATACATGTTTACTAGGCTATTGACCACAAGGGCCTTTTTAAGCCTAGCTATGCATCCCAAATCTTTGACAAGTTCTGGTACAATTAATAACTGTAAACAGGGGCTTGGGAGATGAAACATTTACAAGCAGGGGCCTGAGAGATGAAACACTTACAGGTTGCCTGTGTCCATTAGAGACAACGTTGCCATACCAGGGATGAATTTCCTGTTCCCCATCCAATTGCACAAGTTACACGTGAATTCAGTTAGGGTGGAACTCTGCTTCACATGGATGATGAGCCTGTTCTACACATGGGGTAATCTCTGAGATACCTACCTGTCTGTCCAGCAGGTCCTATTTATATCACAGGCAAGGTTTAAGTCTTTAGAATGGGTAATTCTGGTACTGTTTGTTTTATGGATATGCAAGAGATCCATCAGAGTGGGGTCTGACAATGCCCTGTATGCCAGGCATATATCTCCCCTTAACAGCCTGTAGGAGACAGAATCTAGAGATAGGGCCTTGAGGTGGTCTGCATAGGAAATTTTACTTATGTCCTATATTCTTTTAGTGGGGAACCTCTGTGGATATTCCAGTTGTTGAATATGCCTGGTTAGGTACATACCAAAGAAGGCATTGTACTCAGAGATAGGTCTGATGAATGCCGAATACAATGGAACAATGATCTCCTTGGACATAGATGCCAATACCTTTGCTTATAAGTTGTGCAACATAGAATGATTTCCTCAGTACTGTAGACAAGTGATGGTCAAAGGCTAGATTACTGTCTATATGTGTCCCTAAGTCCCTGACTACTGGGTTAACTCTAAGGGGTGTATTGTCAATATGATAGTTACCAGGGGTGGTTGACTTCCTGTAGGATACTAGTATGCATTTCTTGGCATTTAGTTTTAGTCCATGGCTTTGACACCAGTTGTTTGTCTGTGTCAGCCCTTCCTGATGAACATTTGTGTCAGCGGTGGATTCAATGACAGCTCCTAATTTGCAATCATCTGCAATTTTGTCAGCCAGAGACCATTGGCACTGGCCTTGGCTTCAGAGAAGTTAACACCAAAAAGGAGTCATCCAAGGACTAATCCCTGAGGGACTCCACTTGTGACTGGCTTCTTTGTAGAGGTTGACTCCCCAATTCTAACTTCTTGGATCCTGTCTGTGAGCCAGTTGGCTATCCATTGGGTGACATACGGGTTTGTATCTAACCTCCTGAGTTTGTCAACAATGCCCGAGTGGTGTACTGTGTCAGATGCCTTGGTCAGGTCAATGTAGGCAGTGTGAACCATTTTGTTCTCATCCATTGCTTTGTTAACCTTCTCAAAGAAGTCCACCAAGCTGAGTAAGCATGACCTTCCCTTGATGAAACCAAACTGGGTTAGGTCCAGTGTCTGGAGGTTTACTATATCATTATTGATCATTTCCATGATAATTCTTTTAATGGCTCATTTCCATGATAATTCTTTCTATGGTTTTTCATATGAGGCTAGTGATACTTATGGGTCTGTAGTTTTCAGGGTCTGTAGATGGCCCACCTTTGTGCAGAGAAATGACTGTTGCTGTTCTCCATTCATGAGGCATAAAGCCTGTTTGGAGGCTACAGTTAAATAGCAATTTCAGAGAGCCTGATAGGTCATGTTTCAGGCTATTTAGAAGGCATCCTGGGATATTGTCTTTAACCCAGTGATGCAGTGTTCTTGGCTTAGAGAGAACACTAAGGACCCATTCTCTAGTGATAGCAGGGGGAGTTATATTTGATGGTATTTAAAGTTGGAGCTGAATTTATCAGCCATTATGTTTGCTGTATCTTCTGGCTTTTCTCTTTTTAACGTCTCCAAATCTTTTGGGTTTCTAATATCATGACAGGAATGGACCCAATTCCCAAGTCAAAGTATGACTAAATGTCATCAAATTAGTATTGTTTCAATCTCTTTTGTCAGCCAGAAGTGCTCTTCGCAGCACACGCAATGTGCCCAGTAATGACTCCTCCTGCAATTTGTACAGAGTTACATGTATCAGTAACATATCTAAATATGGTTGTAGATTCTTTTTTATAAGACCCGTTGTTCCTACTACTATTGGAACTGTCTGGGTATCTTTCTTCCACAGTACTCTCATTTCTGCCTGCAAATCCTAATATTTTATGACTTTGTGTTTCTCTGTACACAAGACACCATAGTCACTGGGTGTAGTGACTTCAATGATCAATGCTACTTTTGTCTTCTTTTCTTGGACCACTATATCTGTTTTTTTCACATCTATCTTTTGAGCTGTTGGTAATGGGTGATCCGATGTGATGTAAATTTCATCATTTTCTTTGATGCTTTGTGACTCATATTTCCAGTGTTTTTCAGCTATGTCATTATTATAATGTTTGCAAAATCCCCAGTGCAACAGTCTTGCCACATTATTATGCCTTTCAGTATACAGTCCTTCTGCCATTAATATGTCACAACCACCAACAAGGTGTGCAACTGTTTCCAGTTTTGGTTTACAAAACCTACATTTGTCTTGTTTCTTCCACATGTTCAATGGACTTTGTAAAGCATTGTGTATGTAGTCCAATATCTTGGGCCACCAATATTAACCTTTCATCTTTTGGTTTAAATTCGCCTCTCCTTAACCATTCCTGTGTTCGATCCTGATCAACATAAGGTTATTATGTTTGCTGTATCTTCTGGCTTTTCTCTTTTTAATTTTTCCAGATCTTTTGGGGTCACCTTATATTCTTTCTTTTGTTTTTTTGGGGTTTTTTTTGGCACATTCAGTTGCTGCCTGATTTTTGTCTACTTTTGGTTTGATTTCCATTCCTGCCTGACGCCGATATGCTTCTGCTAGACTAAGAAGGGAAGTCATCTTAGATTTATTCTCCTCATGTTTCAAAACTTTCACTATGTTTGGATCTTGTGAAGTTTGCAGATATGTATACAATCCCATGATTGCAGATCTATAAATCTCATCAATTTCAAGGAGGCCTATACCTCCTTTGCAACAGGGAATATATAATCTTGGTATGCACTGATTTTTATAAATCATTTGATGAGCATGAAGCATCCTTCTTGTTTCCCCGTCTAATCTAGCCATCACCTTTTGGGGCTAGTCAGTCACTCCAAAACTGTAAGTTAGGACAGGAAGAGCAAACTGGTTTATAGCTTGAACTTTTTGCCTAGATATCAATGCTGTTTTCAGGATTAATTTAAGTTTTCTAAAATATTCCTTACTGAGTTTTATTTGCATTTTTTCATGTTTTATTGTTGATCCTTCACCACTTCCCAAATATTTATACTTTCCCTCTTGCTCAAGTTCTTTCATATCACATTCTTGTCCCAAACAGATGTTTTCTTGGTGCAGCAGCTTTCCTGCTTTAAAGGTTGCTTTTGTGCATTTATCAAGATGAAATTACATTCTTATATCATCCGAAAAAGTTTTGACTGCTTCCAGCTGTGCTTTCAGTTCCTCATCTGATGAGCTATACAGATTTAAATCATTGACAAAGAGAAGTCTTTACACTTTGTTGCTTTCTGGGAGCCAAATCATAGGCATGACCTAATCTGCTAAGCAGACAGCTTAATGGGTTGAGGGCAAGGTAAAGCTGCAGTGACAGAGAGTCACCCTGGAATATCCCACTTTGGATTTTTATCCCTGGAATAATAATTTGCCCTTTATCATGGCTTAACTGCAAAGTGGTTTGCCACTGTTTCATGGTCGCTGTGATGTAGTTTATTAGTGTAGGGTATATCCTATAAATTTTTAAGCACTTTTTTATCCATGAATGTGGGATACTGTCAAACGCTTTTTTGTAGTCTGTCCATGCCATACTTAGATTTTTCCCCTTTTTACAGTTCTCCACTATGACTTTGTTTAACAACAAATGATCCTTTGTTCCATATGACTTTCATTTATTACCCTTTTGTTCTATTGCCATAATTGAATTTAATTCTAAATGACTATAAACTCTGTCTGCATCAGTTCTACTGTATAGTTTGTACGTCTTCGGAAGGCAAGTTATTGGTCTGTAATTTTTAGGGTAACTTGCAGGTTCACTGCATAGGAGCATTGTTTTTCCTGTTGTTAGCCAGGCTGGTGTCTGTATGGGCTGTGCATATAAATAGTTTTTACACATGGCTATATTTTTGTGCAGAGATGTTAATACTTTCACCCAGAAGTTAGGTACTGCATCTGGCTCTGGGGTTTTCCAATTAGAGGCTTTTTTTAACTTTGTTTCAAACTCTCTGGCCGTTACTTCATCCCACTTCCTATCCTGTACATTTGAACTTATTCTTTCTTTTACTTCTTCTATCCATTCAGCATCTTTGTTATGTTCCACAGGATCTTCATAAATACTTCTCCAAAATATATGTATTTCTTCTTTTTTGGTGGTCTTTCAATTCCTTTTACCTTGTTTCCCAATTTTCTATAAAACATTTTGGGTCATCAATATATTGCTTATTTTGTACTTTTCCTTTATGTTTATCTGTGTATCTTCTAAGTATTTCTGCCTGTGCTGATATTTTTAGTTTATTTGCTTTAGTACATGATAAATCCTGATCCATTATAATACTGCACATTGCTTTCATCAAGTCTCTCCAAGAAAAGGAAACCACTCTGGTGGACTCCTGCCATAAACAAGCTATACAATAGAAGGAGGAAACTAGTACAGAAAAGAGTAAAATCCTAAGAAGGGAAGACATCCCTGATCAGTATCAGCAAGAAACTACGATCCCTCATAAAATCATCCAAGGCGAGCTTTGAAAGAAAAATTGCCAAGGACTCCAAAGATAACCACAAGGCATTCTATAGCTATGTCAAGAATCTAAGTGGCAATGCTCAGATCTGCTCGGAGTTAGTGCAGAATGGCACAAAATACACTGAACCGACCAATATAGCCAACATCCTGGCAGACAGGTTCAGCACAAACTTCACCCCCCTCTCACTCCCAAAAGGGCCCATAATCATACCAGAAGAATGTAAAGTCCCTGAAATCACAGACACTCAGGTTAAAACAGCTCTCTCCAAAGCCAAAAACACAGCATAAATGGGATCGGACGATGTCCCAGGCTGCGTCCTACATGAGCTCAAAGACAAACTAATCCCTCACCTAAACACACTGTTCAAACTCAGCCTCTCCATGGGCTACGTACCCATAGAGTGGTGCACAGCAATGGTTATTCCACTGCACAAAGGTGGTGCCACAACAGACCCCGGGAACTATCGCCCTATAAGCCTGACTAGCTTGGTCTGCAAGGCTATGGAGCGCATCATCATGGAACTCATTAACAGAGACAGTGGGAACCTCCAAACACTGGACCCTGCCCAGTTCGGCTTTGTTAAGGACAGATCATGCCTCCTAAACCTGGTGGACTTCTTTGAGACAGTTACCAAGGCTATAGACAAGGGAAAGGTGGTACACACAGCCTACCTAGACCTCACTGAGGCCTTTGACACAATTCCCCATTCTGGTATTATAGAGAAGCTCACCAGCCTGAACATAAACCCCTATGTCACAAGATGGGTTGCCAACTGGCTCATGGACAGAACCCACATGGTGAGAGTTGTGGGAGCTAGGTCCGACTCTAAACCGGTTACAAGTGGCGTTCCTCAGGGTTCAGTCCTAGGACCCCTCCTGTTCGGCATATACTTCTCAGAGGTACAGGCAAGCACAGGAGGACTATGGCTGACCAAGTTCGCAGATGACTGCAAACTAGGGGCTATAATTGACTCTCTGGCTGACACAGACATCCTCCAAAAGGGTCTCACTCCCCCAGCTAAATGCCAAAAAGTGCATAGTCATCCCCTTTGGAAAAAACAAAGTACCCACAAACTACAACATAGGTGGTAGTCCCCTAAATACGGAAGATGTAATAAGGGATCTGGGGACCCAAGTAGATAGTAATCTCACCTCTGATAATCACATTGCCAAAGTGGTTAAAAAATCCTTCTACTTGGCCCACCTAATCACAAAAGGGTTCGCATCTAGATCAAAAGAGGTCATTGTGCCCCTCTACTCATCACTCATCAGACCCATCATAGAGTACAACGCCCCATTTGGGATGTACCTTACAAGACACCTGCAGCAGCTGGAAAGACCACAGAAGTACCTCACCAAGAGGATCACTGGCCTCAAACAGATGCCCTATGCAGTTCTACTGAAGAAATTACAGCTGTACTCTGTTGCATACCGCCTACTCAGATGTGATCTCTGCCTGACATACAAGGCCATGTCCAACCCAGAATTGATGGACATGCTCCACCTAAAGAAAACCTTATCCCCGCGAGCCACACGCTCTAGGAATGTAAACCTTACCACAACAATAAGTAGGACGTGCTGGAGGGATAGATTCCTGTCCCAGAGACTTCCCATGCTTTGGAACAAGATTCCAATCTACATTAGGCAGAGCTCCTCGCTAACACTCTTCAAAAGAAACCTTGACGAGTGGATGGGAAACAGAAAGTTTACCTCGGAGATCACTTCAGTGGCTCTGCTGGACAGAGGCACAGGGAACTAATCTAAGGGGGTGGCGAAATCCAACACATTCTGGCTAGGCTTATAAATGCCTTCGGGCAGATAGCCTAGTACCTACTTATGAACCTATGAACCTATATTTCTAAGTATTTTTGTTGATCTGTTCCCTCTTCTATACTCTTCTAACAGTAAAGCAAAGCAGATCCACAACCTGGAAGCTGGCTCTGGAAGCCCAGAATAAAAAGTTGATGAAATGCTGATATTCCTTCTTCCGCAAGGCAGAAAATGAAAGGCTGCAACTTACATAAAACTTACTTGCTTTAATAACAAACAACAATCTCCTCAAGCGCTTTCGCTCAGCCTGGTGCTGAGCTTTTTCAAGATACGATAGGTATCTTGAAAAAGCTCAGCACCAGGCTGAGCGAAAGCGCTTGAGGAGATTGTTGTTTATTATTAAAGCAAGAAAGTTTTATGTAAGTTGCAGCCTTTCATTTTCTGCCTCGGAAGAAGGAATATCAGCATTTCATCAACTTTTTATTCTGGGCTTCCAGAGCCAGCTTCCAGGTTGTGGATCTGCTTTGCTTTATTGGTGCCTTTTACTTATTCTTGGTTTACTCTTCTAACAGTGACACTTTTGTCTTAATTGCTTTATAGTTTTCTCTTTTTGATACTTCCATGATGGCATTCAATTTCTCCCCGTCCTTTCCTTACTACCCTGTGTTCTTGTGGTAGGACTTTATCTGTTAATTTGGCTGCACAGTAATGTATCCTATTTACTTCTGTTATATTGCATGAATCTCTATGGACACTCCTAATTACTGTGTTCATTTGTTTTATCAGACGTCTAACTTTTTGGGTTTTATTAAGCTTCTGTAGTCTATTTTTTTGTTGATCTTAATATGTCTGTCCATCTCTATTAAATCAAGCAACTCTTCTCTTAGATCATTTTCTTTTAAACTGAGGGCACATTCTTTGTTTGCCATTTCCTGTCGACATTCTATAGAAAGTTCCAGAGCTTCTTCCTGTGCCATATTCTGTTTAGTTTCACCCTGTGTCATCCATTGCTCTCTCATATGGGAACTCACTGGCCTTTCACTCTCATTCATTGACTGTGTCAGATTTGCCACACTTTCCTGTTCTTTCCCTTGCTGGATAGCTCTAACTGAACCTTTGTGTTGATTTTCTGTGGGAGGTTCCAAAATATCTTCATATGTCAACTGATTAGAAGCTTCCTGCTCCACTGGTTTCTCCTTAATTTGGGTGTCCATTGCTCCATCCTGTTGTGTTTATTTTTATCCGAGTTAAATTTTCCGTACTAAATTCTCCACTTTGCAGGTAATCCATAACCTCAATTTCTATTTCTTATCTTCTCCATTACTAATCGTCTTTTCTACTTTTCCTCTTTGTTTTCTTATTTTTTGTATTGTGAAATTTTGCATATCTGGATGACTTTGGCTGTATTTCTCTTCAAATATCTTTGGTGCTGCACTTTTTGCATTGATTAGTTTCGCTTTCTCCTTTGCATAAACACTGCACCACATCAAATCTCTTTTTCTCTCCCATGTCCATATTTCTTCTTCAGATGTCTCCTGCTGCTCTTGTTTCTCCTTACTTTGTGGACTAGTTGTTCCATCATGCTGTGATATGACCTGTGTTAGACTTTCTACACTGCATCCTTCACTTCACAAATATTCCGTAACTTCAACTTCTATTTATTTAACTTCTCCTTGACTAATCTTCTGTTCCACATTCCCTCATTGTAATCTGATTTTTTTATTGTGAAATTTTCCATATCTGAATGCCTTTGCCTATATTTCTCTTCAAATATCTTTGGGGCTGCTTTTTTTGTGTTGATTAACTTGGCTTTCTCCTTTGCATAAATATTGCACCATATCAGATCTCTCTTTCTTTCTCATGTCCGTATTTTTTTTTATGCCCTTCAAACATCTCTCAGTTTTGTTCGTTAAATGTTTGCACTTCCTCAGTCACTTCTTTTTCCAAATGGCACAATGTTTTTTGGTCTATATAGTCTTTTTCATGGCTCTGTTGTATTGCTGAACACAAATTTTTATTTGAAGCTTCTGACAGTTTTTCATGTGGAAGTATTTTTTCTTTCCTCTAATTTCTCTCTTAATCTTTTTGTATATCTTTTGTCTGGAAATTCTGGGCTTCTTGCATAATAGTAACAATACATAATTTCTTTCTTATCCTCAATAGTCCACTCTATTGTCTGTATGGCTCTTTTTGGCCTATCAGTTTTTGTTATTTTTGTGGACTGCTACTTCCTTACCAGGGAAGACATTACACTAGGGGAGTATGCAGCACTGTCCCAAATTAGTAAGGACTAGATCCAGTATGGTTTCACCCCTGGTTGGTGTATTGACAGTCTGGTCCAGGGAGTTTGTGTTTACAAAATCTAGGAATCTCTGTGCCTCTGCATTTGGTGTCGTATAGGATTCCCAGTTAATAGTGGGGTAATTAAAGTCATCCATCAGTATAGTATTGGGTTGGATGATGAGTGTTTCCAGTACGTTTAAATACATGGTATGGGCTTCCTGGGTCATAGAGGGCTACCTATACCTTGCAAAGAAGTGGTATTGGATTTTTTCTATGGTGATTTGAACATTGAGCAGCTGAAGTGCATTGGACTGTTTGACCAGCCTTGAGGTATATTTATTATTTTATGTATACAGAGACACCTCCACCTTTAGTCCCTGTCTGTGTAGTAGCTGGCCTAAATGTGTGCAAGGCATTGCACTGTTGGTGTGCTCTCCGTGGCTTTAAACCATGTCTCAGTGATTGCGCAGATGTCCGCATTCTCTATGGTGTAGACAGCTTCTAGAGAGTGGAGTTTTTTGTTTAGACACCTAGCATTGAGCAGTAATACCTTTAGATTTTCATGGTTTTGAATTGCTATGTCAGAAGTACTTTCAGTTTGTCTTTGCCTAAAAAAGGCACTATGGGGGAAGACAATAATATTCGAAAGCCTAAAGGGGAGACGTGCAGACCATCCCTGGCAAAGCAGCATGGTCTATTGACCATCTCCTTCCATGCTGATAAATATTGCACACCCCCAGAATGACACCAGAAACCGAGCCAGTTATTAAAATCATTCATCTTTTGTTCGTATTCTGGCATCATCCTTGGAGAAGGTAAAATGCTGCTCATTACTAGGCTCATACCAGCCTGAGACATATATTCTGAGAGTTCCATGATATCTCTCTTCATATAGTCTAGGGAGGTACATCTCAGGTCATTTACACCCACATGGACTATGACTGAGTTATACTGGTACTTGTGGTCTAATGACTTGAGTGTATACATAATGTGGCAGATCCTAGACCTTGATAAGCAACTGACCATGATTTTCTCCTTACTCAGCCTGGTGAGAGGGACATCATTGTGTCTCATGATGGAGTCTCCAATGACCTGAATATAGGATTGTTTGGTGACTTTCCTTATGGGCTTAGAAGTAGAGGCTCCATGGCATGTGGCTGTACGTGTTGATGTGGGTGTTGTTTAGAGAGAGTGCATTTGGGGCTGTTGAGGTATTTGCTATATATACTTTGTCTAGGAGGTTGTTGAGGTTTAGGAAGGTTACACTTAAGTTCCTTAGCATATGTGGGTCTATATGTCTGCTTTGAATTTTGTGTAATGGGTGCACAGTGAGTACTACTGACAACCTTATTAACATTAGGAGTACTTTTATGTGAGAGCTTTGCCTCCAGTGACATTATGTAAATATATCTCTCACATACAATATCAGTTTGAGAATTAACTGGGTGTCAGTAAACATGAGGCAATTTCTACATTGGCTCAGGATGCCCATATTCACCAAGCTGGTAATGGAGATAGTGGGAAAGTTCATATCTGTGGCAATAGACCCTTTTTTATTAATTAGACAGTTGAAGAAAGAATATAAAGCAATGTCAGGAGTATCCAGTTTGCAACTCTGGGGACAGTGCTTGTCACTGCAAACTAGTTGTCCTGTGTGCAACTAGATATTGGTGAAATTTCAATCATGTTTTTACAGGAAAAATGTCACTCAGGGTGTCTGTGTCTATACAGGGCACTGCCAAACACTTGAGGGGAAACTAATACGTAGACCCTAAAAATTTTAGGATGAAGTATTTAGGCAGATATTTTAAAGTTAGAAACAAATCAAGCAGTACTTACTGAAAACAGAGAATTAGCTGGTCAAGAATGATGAAAAGAGGGGAGTCACATGAATGGCTACTGCCTGGCTACTACTAGTGCTGGTCTCACCACCACAGCTTCACTCTGCTGGGATACAATGCTCCTTTGCTTCTCTCACCAGAAGCAAAACATTAGCACCAGTCCCAAGTTGAGAAGCAGGCCACAGCCTGTTTGGTGATTCACAGTCTTGACCCAGATGATGCAAGTGTCTGTAGTTTTGTTGTAGCCTTTCCTGGTAGATGTTTTGAATAGCAACCAGATCAATCAGGAATGTCAAGCACAGACACTCACTGTCCAACTAGAAATAGTCAGGAATCAATGCACTCTGCTCCTTCTCTCACCAGGAGCAGAATATAAGCACAAATTCCAAGCTGTCATCTTCATAGCAGTTATTAGGCTTTCTGGTGATCAGTAGTCTCCAAGAAGTACTATCCCTGTGCTCCTTCTCTCATGGGAGAAAACAGAACCACTAATCCCAGGATGACTACTGAGAGGCAGAATGTGGGCAGATGTTGCAGGTTTTAAAGATAAAATGAAAAAAAAAAAAAAAAAAAGGGGTTAATATCCTAAGCACTGCAGTGTGCACCAAACTGTTAGGTATGAAAGAGGGCATAACTTAAGCTTTGGCTTTCTAATGTTAAAGAGTGAGATAGATTGAAACGGGTTGAACACTTTGTATTCTGGTTCTGTGGAATATGGTGGGATGGCCAACAAATTTAAATAGTTCAATGAGAGTGATTTCACAAAATGATAATTTTGTGCTTACTCACAACAGCAAGTGAAAGGGAAAAGGGAAGGAGATATATGGTCAAATTAACATAAGGGGCAGGCAACTAGAAAGACAGTTGCGTTTAAGAACACAACAGCATCAGGGTGGAATGGTGGAAAAATATTTGTGTGACTCACAAGAGACAAACCTGTAGTCTCTTTCCTATTTTAATATGCAATAAGAAGCAGAATATAAGTAAAACATAGTGCAAAGAAAACAAATCATAATATACAAAATTGAAGAAGGAAATAAAGTAATACAAAATACAAGAAAGCAAAAGCAAAGTAACCTTTCCCTTACAGCAAGTTGTGGGAGAGTATGGGCGAGCTTTTACAGTAAAGCCTTTCCTTTACAAAAATCACATTGATCAATATTTCTCTCTTTTTTTTTTTTGCAACACCTTTGCCAATTTTTAGCTGGTATAGACATAAACATGTTATAATCATGGTTTAAAATTGAAATGGGTCTATATGAGGCTAGGTATGATGAGTCCTTACCCTTTTTGGGTAATTCTAACTTCCAGACTTCAACAGGAGTACCATCTGTTTCTGGAGACATCTCTGCAGGTTGATTATACATCACTGATTTTATCTAATCTCTTTTAGCAGTGGATGATGCTTTTGTCACAGCCTGTAAACTTGCCTGACAGCCAGCCTGCTGCCCCCAAGAAAGCAGAAATAGTGAGTTAAAGTTCTTCAAGCATGCTTTTACATTTTTATATATTCATCCCAGGTCAGACCCTGCAGCTATTGCTTTAGGGAACCCATCTGCTACTAATCATCTGGTTAATACCAATCTGTCTCCATCTGACAAGGATAGAAAAGCTTTTGATAGATTTGGGAAAATTGTATTCTTCAACACTTATTTTTAGAGTTCTCAGCTGTCAAGCTCTTTTATTAAAGTTTATGCTTGTTTCTTTTGAGAATATGAGGAATATTATGGCACCTGTTTCCTCTTCTGAGGAGAAACATGTTCTTTGTGTAACTTGATTGCTCCTGTGTCTCGAGTGGCTACCCACTGTTTCAAATGTGCATATGATTCTGCTGATGCCACTTTGAGAACCATTGCCACAGGAAGTTTGCTTGGGTGCATTCTTAAAACCTTCCAGAAGTTGTCAAAGCTGAAATTTTGAATTCTTCCTTTGAGAGAGAGTTATTTCTTGGACCATCTGCTGCAGAGTAATGATGAGAGAGGTAAGCTGATTTAAGAAATCTCTCAGATTTTTCAGCTTTCTTTCTCCAAGTTTACCCCAGCCTTTAATGCTAACCCTACAACCTTTTAAAAAGCAAAATAAACACAGCAAACTGCTGCTAAGGAAACATTTTAAAAGCTGGGAGGTTCTACAAAGAAAGGAGGGACACCCCAATACAAAGGACAGTTTAATAAGTCAGTATGACTATCTACAAGATTCCTCTACCCTTTTCCACACCTGGTGAACCCATCATGCTTCCAGAAAACCTGAACCTCATTTTCTCCTTTTGGCAACAGATACTTTCAAATGGATGGGTTCTGAGAGTAATCCATAGATGTTACATGTGGCAGGACAATTCTCTCCCTCCATTCCGAGAGATTCCCTCATATTTCCCAGACAAAACCCCTCTTTTTCATACTATCATTCAGCATCTGCTGTCTCAGAGGGTGTTAGAAGTGGTTCCCCTTCTCAGTTAGAAGAAGGGTTTTATTCAGAAATGTTTCTGGTGTCAAAAAAAGAAGATTTTTGGAGATCAGTTCTGGATCTTTCCTTTCTAAACCTGTTTATAATAGTTCCCAAGTTCAAATTGTTGTTATCTGTTATTCCCCATTTGATTTTTTTGTTGAATTTAGATTTAAAAGATGTATATCTTCACATTCCCATAGATCCAGATTGCAGACACTTCTTAAGGTTTTCTGTGCATGGATTACTTTATCAGTTCTCTGCCTTACCCTTCTGGGTATTTACTGCTCCAATGGTATTCACGAAATATGGAGTTCCCTGTGATTGTCTACAACAAAGTGTAAGGTAATCACATTTTTCCTTATTTAGATGGCTTGCTTATCTTTGCAGAGTCTTTTTCAAAGTGTCAGGAATCTCTTATCTTGATAAAGCATCTCCTACATGGCCAGAGTTTCCCAGAAGAACATATAAAAGTCTTGTTTAAATCATTCTCACAGGATTGTTTTCCTAGATACCTTGGTTAAAGGAGCTTTTCTTCCAGAGGAAAAAGTAGATTTGCATGTAGATCTATTCCTGGGTTTTTTACTCTTATTACTGTTTCAGCTTGAGAATTTCTCAGATTCTAAGTTGCATCACTTCTATGATTCTCATGATGCCTCTTGCAAGATTCCACATGAGAAAAAACAGCGGTACTTGAAATCTGGATGGTCCCAATATCAACAGCTCCTGAAATTCCAGATTCTAGTTTTGAGCTTTGTGAAGGGAGGGGGGTTGGTTTATATACCAAATTCATCAGAATCCAGGTCTCCCATTCTCTCTTCTGGCTCCAGCACAGTCTGTAACAACAGATGCTTCAGATTTTACTTGGGAATCAGCAACTCTAGGGATAAAAATGCATGGTCTCTGAAACAGAAAAGACAGACCGAAACAGTAACATAAAATATATGTTGATACTTATAAATGCTGTCAACTTTCACAGTCATCTATGGTCCCTGGACTTCTACAAGTGTTTACAGACACCTCAGTGATGTGGTTCATAAATAAATGGGGGGGGCCAGATCTTACTCTGTATGCATACTAGCCATAGTAGCCTGGGATATAGCTTTCCAGCACAGCAATACTCTACAGACATCCTAGATACCATCAGATCAAAACTGTGTGGCTGACAAGCTGAGAAGGACTAGGACAGACCCTCATGAATGGAAGTTTAATCAGGAGTTCTTCCAGAAATTCATCCATCTGTGGGGAACTCATCAAACAGATGTTTCCATTTCTACTCACAACAATCACTTGGAAAAATTCTGCTTTAGGACTCCATGCAAGAAAGCACAGGAAATAGATGCCTTTTATTTTTCTTGGACAGGAATGTTCTTGTATGCTTTTCCACCATTATACATTACATACTAATATTCAGGGCCACTGTGAAGATTCAGGAGTCTCCAAAGATCATTTTAGTGACTCCTTTCTGGTCCAGGCAACAGTGGTTCTACCTTTGTTTGGCAATGGCCAGGTGTAATTACCACAAGCTTCCTCAAGAGTAGACCTGCTCCCACAAGACAAGGGGTACATCCTAACCCCAAACAACTGCAACTAACTACCGGGATGATAGAATCTTAATACCTTTTAGGTACATTTTTTTCTAAAGATGTGCAGCAGGTATTAAAATTAAGATTGCCTCCTACTAGAAAATCGCATTAGTAAATGAAAAAGGTTTTCAAGTTGGTGCCAAGAAAGGAACCAGTACCCATTCAGGGCTAATATTTCTTTGGTTCTACATTATTTGTGTGAATTCTTCTGGCCTACCTTACTTCTCTATCAAGGTTCATATGTTGACTATTTCAGCGTGTTTACCCACAGATTCCCTCTTTCAGTGCAATCTCATATGAAAGTATTTTAAAAAGGGTGTCGCGTATGAGATCTCCTAGAAAATAGGTGGCTTTAATTTGGGACCTTAAGTGTGCCATAGAAAAACTGCATCTTGCTGTATTTGAACCAGCTCATCGGGTTGGCTTGAGGTTCTTAGCATGGAAGACAGTGTTACTCATTGCTCTGACCTCTTTAAGAAGAGTATCTGAGTTGCAAGTTTTTATGGTTGGTCAACCCTGTCTCATTTTTCACAAGGATAGAGTTTCTGAAGAAGTAATCTTTCATTTACGCTGAAGTGGTATTTGAGTTTACTTTGAGCCAAGCTATCTTCTTTACAGAACCTAAAATGAAGAAGAAATGATACACCATATCTGCATGTCCATCATCCAATCGGGACAGAACAAAATCTTTCAAGAATTCTGATTCAGTTGTTTTATTTATTTATTGAGTGGTTGATTGATTGTTTGGCATTTGTTTGCTGGAAAGTCTGACTGGGTACAGGTGCCCTTTTTCAGTAGAGGCCCAAGAAGAAGAGCTCCAATGTATCATATTCAATACAATCAATATTTATAATACATTTTATAATGCAGTTTCATTGAATACATTGCATAATAGTATAATAAAATTTGTATTAATATTTACAAATATTAATTTACAAGCTTTGTACTGAGACTTTACAGCCAGAAGAATGATGTATAAGATAAGTAGGAGTTATTTAAGAAATATAATAGAGTAAGGTATTAGAAGAGATAAGCAAGTTTGAGTGTTAACAGAGAAGTAGTAATGGATTAGTAATTTGGTTGTGCTAATTAGAAGTAGGTATTGTAGTTTAAGAGGTACAATAAAATGAGGTATTAGAAAGGGATAATCAGGTTAAGTGATTTAGTGTGTTAAGGGAAGTATATGAAATGTGATGAAGGGTGTTAGAGAGCTATGTCCCAGATGAGGAGCAGGGACAAAGCCAGGAGGCAGAGAAGAAGTGTTTTAGTAATTGTTTGAAAAGTTGAAGGTGTGTGATAGACCTGATTGAGATAGGAATTTTATTCCAAATTCTGTCTACGCTGTGGTAGATGGTAAGCAGCTGTTTATTATTTGACTGAAAGGGATGATTTGGAAGACAGTACTGGAGTAGGGGTTTAATTGCTGGGCAGGCAGATGGGGTATGGATGATTTTATGGGTTAAGATGAGCTGAGTATAAGACAGGTGTTGAGAAAGCTCGAACCACTTAAGTGTTTGTAGTGCTAAACAGTGGGGTCTATGTTAAATCATTGAATGTTTAAAAAAGCGAACAATGATTTATCGAACTCATGTAAGTGAAAGCTTACAATCTTGAATGCTTAGAACAGTGATTTTTTTCCCTTGGAAAAAAATCTCTGTTTCACAAAAGAAAAAAAATATTGTAAAACACTGCATAAAGTGGGGGGCTGTGTCCCCCACACACCCCCTACTTAAATATACCAACTCCAAGAGCACTACAGTCATGAAAACGGCAAAGTAACGGAAGCGGCCAAGCAATTTCTTTCCCAGGGAAAGAATTTGCTTTTGTGCTGTTTTGGTATTTTGCCTTTTCGTGCTTTCAAGTTCGATCAAGACTTATTCGAAAGAATGCGTCTTCGATCATTTAATAGGAACCCTAAACAGTGGTAAGTCTGGTAAGGTTTGTTGCAAGCAAATATGACAAGTTTGCTATAGCACTGTTCAAGTTTAGAACTAAGTGGTCATGATAGGGGCTCCTTATAGGAGAGACGGTAAGTGGTAGCTACAGTTCCTCAGCAGAGTCTGTAAGGAATTTCCTTACCGTATGTAAGGTGCCTAGTTTTTGATGCATTTTCATGTTGCTGTTGTGGATATGTAACTCAGATTTAAGATTCTAATCAATTGTCATGCCAACTAGTTTTGTATGTTGGGTAACTTCAATCATGGTATTGTTGAAGAAAGACATTTTAAAGTTTTTTTATCATGGAAATGGGATTTTGGAAAAAAGAGAAGTAATTTAGTCATTTTGGGATTTGGTAGCAAATGATTATCCTGCAGTCAGCTTTCAATAAGAGATCAGTTGGCATAATGCTTAAGGTCTTCGCCTCCCATGCACAAGGTACAAGGTTCGATCCTGACCTCCAACCAATGCCTGTTTGGAGTTTGAATGTTCTCCCTGTGTCTCTGTGTCTCCATGGGATTTCTCCCATGTCCAAAAAACATGCTGATTGTTTTCTTCTCAAACTCATCATTGAATGGAGCTGTGGGCAGCAGCACACACTCTACGTGGTGCCCTATAGGGGAAAGAGTTGTATTGCTTTGGGCATCTACTGTGGTGTGCAGTATCCTCAAGATAGGAGAATATGGATCACAGACTGCTCACCATGGCTGGGCTAGCCATTTGATGGTAAAAAATATGGCTTTAGATGATTCAGTGATGTTGACTAATGTCGCCAAAAATGGGCATTGGTAGTTACCGGTGATAAGTGGGTTGAGTACCCATCCTACTCTGACTCACACCAGGGACCCTTGTTAATGGTGGGAGGGGTATATGTGCCCCTGTTGGCTAGTGTGTGCCCACCGTAAAAGTCCAGCAGCCCTGGGTCAATAAGCTACTGGTTGGCCGGTCTAGTTGCCATCCTGGGTTACCTGGGATAGCTCTGTTGAGTGAAAGCTGGACATAAAACCAACCAACCTGCCAAACATGAACTGAGAATTGCTACGCTTAATGCAGGTTCACTGACAGGACGTAGATTGGAAGTGGATGACATGATGATACGGAGGAGGCTGGACATCCTATGTATCCAAGAGACAAGATAGAAGGGCAGACCAGCAAAGCCACTTGGCTTGGGATTCAGACTCTACTACTCTGGTGGGGGACAGGCTAGAAATGGTGTAGGAATTGTGGTGAGAGAGAGAGGCTTCAGAAGGCAGTGAGGGATATCATCAGAATCAATGGCAAACTCAGCAATCAGACTCCTGTGTAATGATAGGGCAGTGTTTATAATCTCAGCCTATGCCCCACAGCAGGGTTGTGATAGTGATGAAAATAGTGCATTCAGACAGCAGTTGCAGGACCTACTAGATAAAGCAGGACAACATGAATCGGTGTTGATAATGGGTGACTTGAATGCACATATCGGGACAGACAGAATAGGATATGAGGACTGCCTGTGTCCACATGGGAGGGGCAACAAGAATAAAGAAAGAGAAGCAATACTAGACTTCTGTGTGGCAAATGGCTTGATAGTAGCCAACACATGGTTCAGAAAGAGAGAACAGTCACAAGATCGCATACAAGGGTAACCAACATGTAACTCAGGTAGACTTTCTCCTAGTAAGGAAAAGGCACTGGGGTAGAATCCTTGATTGCAAAGTCATCCCCAGTGAAACAGTCAGCCCAAGGCATAAACCACTAGTTGCCACAATCAGCTGCAAGCAGTGGTCAGAGAAGGCTCTAAGGTCAACTGGAGAGAAAGTACAACAGTTCAAGGAATTACTCAGGGCTCTAGCACCCCAAGGAGAGGAGGAAATAGGTGGAGATGAACAAGAATGGCAGCACCTAAAAACAGCATGTGTTAGGACTACAGAAAAGATATGTGGCTGAGCCAGGTATGGAAATAAAGTACATACACGAAAAGCGAAGAACTGAGCCAAAAGCTGAACGAGTAAGTTGTGTTAAACACTGATTTAATTAAACACTGATTTAATTAAGCGCTTTCGGAAGGATATTTTGTTATGCAAAGATAAGTTGAACTCAAGGTTTAAAAGCAGTATTTACAGGAAACCAACATATTCTAATGGTTTCCTACACTACTCTAGTTGCCACCCGTACCATCAAAAGAGAGCAGTGGTAAAAGGGCAAATGGTATGGGCGGCTAGGATGGTTACGGATGAAGGGGAGTTCTTGGTTGAATGTACCAACCTTTCGAATATGTTTTATAATAGAGGTTACCCATGTAACCTCGTGAAGGAGATCATGGAAGAAGTTGCACATAAGCGCAGCGTAGGGCATTTTAGCCCTATTTTAGGCACACAACTGATCCCTTATATGAGAGAGGACGAGGGGGATGGTAGGCAACATAGGAACCCATCTAACAGCTGTCAT
Source organism: Protopterus annectens (assembly GCF_019279795.1). NCBI lineage: Eukaryota > Metazoa > Chordata > Ceratodontiformes > Protopteridae > Protopterus > Protopterus annectens. The sequence goes on from NC_056743.1 coordinate 569,938,666, forward strand.
CCGTATAACCTGAGGTTCTTATGTACCTATTCCATAGATCATCATTTTATTAGGGACATACTATGTAAAAATTGGAAATTACTATCAAATGATAGAAACATTCATGGTATGTTTGAGGGTCCTCCAGCAATTACATTCAGAAGAGGGGTTAATCTTAAAACCCTTCTAGAAGCTGGTAAACCTAGGTTGAGAACACAGACATTTAGCATGGGAAAATGTGGGTTCTGTAGACAATGCAGATTCATAAAAGAAGGAACTTCCGTCACAATTAACAACATTGAATATAAAGTAAAGGGCAAATATAATTGCAACACCAAGGCAATCATTTATGTGGCAAGCTGTTTAGCTTGCCATGCTTTCTACATAGGAAAGACTGAGAGTAAGTTAAAACAACGCATTTCTGAGCATTCTTACGCTATTTCTAAAAAAGAATTAACGAACGCCTTGGCTTGCCATATTATTGAACATCCAAGCCACCAGTTTAAGTTTACAGTATTGAAACAGGTGGATGATGCCCCATACACAGGTCCATGGCAAACTCAACTTGAGATGGAAGAACTGCATTGGCAAATAAAAACTGCAGCTTGCTTCCCTCCAGGTTTAAATGAACAAATTTCTATTTCATGTATTTTGAAAAAATTAGCTCTAAAAAGATAATCTTATGAAGGAGGTATTTCGTTTTATTTGCCTTTACTAACACATGCTGGTAATCTTTTATTTTAGAATTTCATTTTTTAGTGATTTTTAGTTAGATGCGTCCCCTGACACACTCTTTTTGGTAGATTAAGTGCTACTTGGTTAGTTTGGTAGGATTTATAACTGCCATGTTAAGCCTATAGCTAGGTTATGTTTTAAAAGTGTTTTATTGTAATGGAAATAATATTTGTGTATGCATAGGGTACATGTGGACTGTTTTATTTCTATTTGTATCTTTCCTGTTATAATAGCATTTTTATAGAAAGAAACAAGTTGCTATTTAATTTAAGATTTGACTTGGTTAATTTAGGTCAATTAAGCAATGACGTTAACAGCTATCACATGATTGTTTTAATTAATAATTATTTTTAAATGAGAATTGTTGCTTGCATTTCTTGTTCGTTTGTTTGTTTGTTTATTCTGAAGAAGGAAGGGTATTGACCCTTCCGAAAGCGCTTAATTAAATCAGTGTTTAATTAAATCAGTGTTTAACACAACTTACTCGTTCAGCTTTTGGCTCAGTTCTTCGCTTTTCGTGTATTTACAAGTTCGTTTAGTCTTTTTAGTTCATGGAAATAAAGTACATAAGGAAAGCTGGTGGTGGAATGCAGAAGTCCAGGAAGTCATAAAAAGAAAGAAGGGGTGCAGGAAGAAGTGGGAGATAGAAAAGACTGACTGGGCTAGGAAGGACTACTGGTTGGCTAACAAAGCTAAGAAAGAAGTTGCAGTAGCAAAGAATAGGGCATCAAAGGCACTCTACCAACTTCTGGAAAGTGATTCAGTAAGGGGGCAAAAAGAAACTATATCAGGTTGCAAGGCAAAGACAGAAAGCTAAAGAAGATAGTCAGACACCCTTCATAAGGGATGTCAGCAACAACCTGCTCACCAGTCCACAGGACATCAAAGGCGGATGGAAGGAGTATTTCCAGCAGCTTCTGAATGAAGAAAACCCCACAGAAGTTGAACAGAAAGAGTCTATGATGAGAGAAGAAGAGGAGCCCAGAAGCATAGAAGAAGTAAGAACAGCACTGAGGAAATGAAGTTGGGGAAAGCAGCAGGCTCAGATGAGGTCACAGCAGATATGATAAAGATGCTGGGTGAGATGGGAGAGAAATGGTTCATGAAGGTACTAATAGCAGTGTGGAGAGAAAGGTGTATTCCAGATGACTGGAGAATAAGCACACTCATGCCAGAGTACAAGATCAAAGGAGTTAGCCACAACTGTGGGCAGTACAGAGGCATCAGACTTGTAGCACGTTGTATGTAAGTTCTGGAGAGGGTGATTGATAAACAGATATGCAGAGTAGTAGAATGTAAGATAGGAGATGAGCAGTTTGGATTCAGATCAGGCTGCAACACAACTGACCTGATGTTTGCAGTGAGACAGATACTTGAGAAGAAGCTAGAGATGAGAGAGTCCATCTTGGCATTCCTAGACTTGGAGAAAGCATATGACAAGGTCCCAAGAAAGCTGATCTGGGCAGTACTGCAGTGGTTTGAAGTCCCAGAAACATTGGTAGAATTAGTGCAGGCTATGTACAAGGACCCAATGACTCAAGTTCGAACAATTTTCGCCCTCACAGAGGGGTTCCCAGTGAGAGTGGGTGTACACCAAGATTCAGCTCTGAGCCCACTGCTGTTCATTGTGGTGATGAACTACATTAGCAAACAGGACGGAGGGGAGAGATCAACAAAGTTGCTGTATGCAGATGATGTGGCATTACAGGCAGACTCTGATCTAGAACTTCAGCAAAGGATAGGATAAATTAATGCAAAACTGAATGCACATGGGATGAAACTAAGCACAGATAAGATGGTGGTAATGGCAGCAAATTGGGGAAATCAGAAGAGGCTGAGAATAGAGATAGAAGAGAAGATAGTGGCACAGGTAAACAGCTTCAAGTATCTGGGAGGGGTGGTTGAGGAGAACAGAAGTCTGAATGAAGAGGTCAAATCTAGAATCAGAGGGGCTGCAGCCAACTGGCATAGAGTGTCAGGTGTAGTCTATGACAGAAGAATGCCAAAAAGCTGGAAAGTAAGGTGTACAAGACAGTGGTGCTAACAGTACTGCTGTATGGTATAGAAATCTGGGCAGTAAAGGCAGAACAGTTGAAGAAGCTAGGGGTTATGGAAATGAAGTGCCTGAGAAGGGTAACAGGATGCACACTGGGGGACAGAAGAAGAAATAAGGACATAAGAGCAGAAAAGCCAAAGTATCTCCAATTGCAGAAAAGATCAAAGAGAACAAATTATGGTGGTTTGGACACGTGTAGGAAAGCAGAAGACAATCTGGTGAAGAAGATTTGGGACAGACAGGAAGAAGGTAAGATGAAGCAAGGATGTCCAGCAAAGAGGTGGATGGATTGTGTGAAAGAAAATCTGCAACAGTCAGGTATGTGTGTTGAAGAAGGCAGGAGTGTGGCACTGAATCAAGAGAGTTGGTGACAGTTAACACAATACCCCAACCCCATGTAGAAAAAATGGGATAAAGGGGGCTGATGATGATGATGATGAACTTTCAACAGTTAAAAGCTTCTTGAGTAATTCTCTGAAGATGCATATTAGGGTAGAATAATTTGTGTGTTGTATGACAAAAGTTTGCCAAAAGGATTTATATAAATTGTTAGTGAATATATTAAAGAGTAGAGGGCCAAGAATGGAGCCCTGTGACACACCAGTATTGTCAAGAAGGAAGGGAGAAAAAGTGGAGAGCCATTTAACAGACTGTTTTTTGTGAGTGACTAGGTCAAAGGCTTTAGAGAGATCAAGGAATACAGAGGAAACAAGTTTGCCTTTGTCTCTGGCTTTGTTAATAGTATCTGTGAAAGTTAATAAGGCCATTGTAGTGCTTTGGGCAGGTCTAAACCCATGCTGTGTGGAGGTCAGGAGCTTTTCCTGAAGAATATGTTGAAGAAGTTGCTTGTGAATGCAGTTCTCCAGAATTTTTGACAAAGGGGATAAAATGGCTATATGTCTGAAACTGGTTATATCAAATGTGGTTCCTCCTTTATGAAGGAGGATGATGAAGTATTTTTTCCACAGAGAAAGAACATATGATTCCTTGATAGATCTGTTAATTAGAAAAGTGACAGGATAGTCTATGGAACTGGCAGCCAGTTTGAGGTATTCTGATGGGGGATTACTGAAGGAGAACAAATCTCAGTTTAAGAAGTAGCGATTTGATATAGGAAATTGAGATGGGTTTTAGGGTGAAAGAGGGAGTGTTTGCTGTCTGAGGAGAGGGCATGTCAGGATTGTTGGGAGGAAAATATTTAGTAAAGGCTTTGATGCTTTCTATAAAATGTGTGTTATGCTGAGCAGCTGTTTCAGAGGGAGTGTTGTTTGAGGCAGGATTAGGAGTGGTGAATGTTCCCAGGTGGAGTATATTATTAACAGAAGACCAGAATTTTTTAGAGGTGGAAGGCTGATTTAGTAAGGGGTTGCTAAAGTAGATTATCTTATCTGTGATAATCTGTTTTTTAGTATGTTTACAGAGTTCTTTAAAGTGTTGTAGGTTTTTGAGAGATCTATATTTTAACCATTCTTTCCAAGCAATATCTCTTTCATACATTAGGTGCCTGCTTTGAGTCGATAACCAAGGAGTAGGTTTATTCTTTATTCTTTTTGTTCTAGTTGGTGCTAGACTATTTAGGGTTTTCATGAAAAGTGAGCTAAATATTTGTATAATTTCGTTGAGTGGAATATTTTTCAGGATAGACCAGTTAAAGAAGCTTTGAATCCTGTTAAATGTATCAGGGTTAAAATTCGTGAGGTTACGGGAAGTTCTAAGTAAGTGTTTGACATGGTAGGTACTGAGTCTGCATGCATATACAGGGAGGTGATCACTGAGGGAATAAGAGAGGGTGCCACTGGAGACATACTTAGTGGAATCGGGTACTGATATCCTGTTTCTGAGATAGTTACAACATGTTTGGGAGGAAATGAGCTGATGGATATTTTGTGGAAGTAATCTGCCAGTCGAAATTAACATTACCTAGGATTATCTTTTCATTAGCAAAGATAGTCAGTTTAGGATGTTTTCTAGGGCTGTAGCATTATTACCTGCAGGAATATAGAGTACTATAATACATAGGATCATAAGATCATAGGAGAATACTAGGCTATTGGCCCTGAGGCCCTTATAAGCCTAGCCAAGTGTTTAGCCCATGTTTAGACAAATCAGCACCCGGTGCCCCTGTCCAGTAGGAACACTAAGGGGACATTGCTTCCAATTGGGCACCTGCTCCTTCTTGGTCTTGTACAGCAATTTTTTTCTTTTGTTATAGAGTTTATTTATTGTAGATGTCCACCAGACAGGTTTACTCTTCCCTGCAGAGGATGATTTACTCCTGTCGGGTATTCCTGATTCCATGCATCTATATAAATGCTTGTATAGTGCTTTGGTGTAGTTTTGGATATTTGTGCCATTTCCTATAGATGGGGGAGGGTCTGTGAAGCCGTTTATACCATCTCAGGAGGCTGTAATCAGCTTTGGAGAAGTTTTTATGTCTGATCCTAGCTAGAGGGGTGATGGGGGAAGATGGTGACTTCGAAAGTGACCGCTTTGTGGTCAGATCTTACCAGGGAGGATGATCCTATAGGGATGCTGCAGTGGTTACTCATGTTGGTTAATACCAAGTCCAAGATATTGTCATCTCTTGTGGTGGTATTGACCAACTGTTCCAAGGCATTTGCATTGACAAAATCAATAGCTGCTAATGGTTATTTATTTTAAGAAGGGAAGTGAGGAGTTAAGTGTAATGGAATTTGGGAAAGGGTTTATTATAAGTTAGGATTTCCGGACAGTAAATATATTAAAGCTACTCCACCACATTTTTTTGGAGTTCTGTCAGCTTGATATTATAACCAGGGAGTGATATTTCAAAGTCAAATATATGTGATTTTAGCCATGTTTCAGTTATGGCAAGAATATCTGCTGTATTGCGGGAGTTCCAAGCATGGAGTTCCAAATTTTTTTATACATGATATGAATTTTTAAGGAAATTAATTTAAGCTCTTTGGGTGAGTTTGAGAAAGGTGGGTTTGGTTTTGATGTTTTTGGTGATGGTGGTGTGGTCCTTGTTTTGAAAGGAGATGGGTGGGCTGAGTAGGAGGGAAGGTTTGGCTTGGGATAAGTTTTGGAGGCTACTGGGGAGTCTGGATGGGAGGAGGGGGTAGGCTTGGGATGTATATCTCCAAAGAGTGGTAAGAGAGAGGAAAATGGATATGTTTGGTAAGCTTGTTTTAGTTTAACTGTAGCAGTTAATTTTATTTTGGTGTGGTAGTTGTGACGGTTTAGTATTTTGAATTTTAAGTAAAGATTGGCTGAGTCTTTGTGTATACTGGAAGTGGTTAGTGGTGAAGTGGGGTGATTTGAATGGTTAGAGATGGAGCACATAGTGGGAGAAATGTATGCAAGATTGAGTGATGTATAGTAATTTGTAAGGTGATAAAAACAGGAAAAGTAAGGATGCAGTAATAGTTAATTTAAGCATAGTATGTAGCTTTTGCAGAGAAAGACATGGCAGGGAAAGAGGAGCTAGAGAACTGGGGTATGAATATAGGAAGGGCAGGAGTAGATAGCTGAGTGTGGTGGATGGGGTAAGTTGTGATCACCATGGTTAGTTAGTAAATATAAGGGAGAAAGGAAAGTTAAAGTGCTTAAATACAGACTGATGGTTTCGGAATTGTGTGTGTATTCTTGTGCCCAGGGTATGTCTATATTTATGTGTATGTCTTTAAGAGGGGGTGGGAAGTAGGTACAATTCTGAGTGGAGAACCGCTCCTATAAATGTAATACCATGCTTGGGGGCTTGCTGGGGAATTGGGGGTGGGGATGGAGCATAGTGGGAAACTGCTCCAACACCAGCAAGAGGAGTCTTTATGTCTTATTATACTATCAATGGAAAAATGTTATGTTATAGGAACATTAGTCTAACACATGCTTTAGAAGCAAAAAGAATATGCTACTCCAGACTACAGTTACAGAAGAGCTGTTTAGAAGGATTAACATATTACAAAACACTTTGAATATGCAGGTGAGTTTTCCTTAGACAGTTACAGATTCATAGCAAGCCAACTGAGTGCAGGAAACTTTGCAGAGAGGAGTGGACCAAACTAAATTTGGCTGAGAAAGCAGCAACAAGAGTATAACCAATTACCTTCAGGAGAAAAAGGCCAGCCAGTAATGTAATAAATATTAAGGTTGTAAGCATGGGTCATGTGGTAGGACACTGCACTCTTGACTACTACTATAAGACAATATACAATAAAACAACAATTTAATATAAGGCTTAAGTGAATAATAGTGGACCTAAACAACATCATAATAGTATACTCTGAGTTCCCTGCTGAAATGTACTTGTGTGACTAAGCTAAGAACTCAGAATGTGTGAGCAGTAGTCAAGCTTCTTTTGTTTTTTTTTTGTTATTAGAAAGGGTGGTGTTTCAGAGAGATAGAGATAGTCTTGAATTAAAGCTGTGTAATTGAGCTAAAAACTCAGGATGTGTGAGCAGTAGTCAAGCTTCTTTTGTTTTCTGTTACTAGAAAGGATGCTGTTTCAGAGAGAGATTCTTAAATTTTAGCTGTGTGACTGCTAAGAACTCAGAATGTGTGAGCAGTAGTCAAGCTTTTTTTTTGTTAGCAGAAATTATGGTGTTTCAGAGAGAGAGAGAGAGAGAAAGTCTTGAACTATAGCTTAGTTAAAGAACTGAGCACGCAGTTTCATGTAACGGCGTGAAAGGAGCAATGGGAAGAATGAATACTGGGAAATACTTTATTTCTTAAGAAGTTAAGAAAACAGGAATAAAACAGACTATTTCCAAGTGGTTGTCTCATGCTATTAGCTGTTGTTATACCTGTGACACTGCCAGCCCAGCTAGCTGGAATTTTGTAAATAATTCTATGTCATTTGTGAATACTGATATGATTTATACAGAACTGTATGTTATGTACTGAGCTTCAGGAATGTAACCACAGCATACCCTGTTGGAACATAGAAGATTAACCTACAAAACTTAAGAATAGTTGAGATTAAATTACTTTATAGCTGGGCCATAAACAAGTGATGTTATCTCTCAGTTTCAATTCAGTAGCAGACACAATGTATACAGCTATACGTTTTTCTATTGGTTTGAAAGAACAGTAATTACTAGGTTTAAAATGTAAAGTGTTTTGTTGCTTTATGACTTTCTAGCAACTGCGCAGTTCTGACAGATATGTATTTTTAACACAGAGATGTAAAAATCTGTTAAGTTTCTGTTTAGCCTGGGAACTGAAGTCAGGTGACAAAAAGTGATGTCATCCAGGCTACCCGGCAGTAAAATGTGATATTAATTTAAGAACTCTCTCAGTGAGAGACTGGACATCTTGTATTTTGTCTTGGACCTAGCAAGAACATCCACTCATCACTTCTGCCTGCATGTTGTTCTGTAAGTAAGATTTAGGGCATAATATCTCTTTTAGATATAGATAGGAATATAGTAAAGATTAGTTTAGATATTTTCTGTATTTATTTGAGACTGTTTGCAATGTTGTTTTAAAATATTTTTTGTGATTTTGAACTCTGAAGTAACTGTGTTTGTTTTCTGAGTAATGTCTTGTTCTTTTATTATTTTTAAATATATTTAAGCCTATCTTTTTGGCTTATATTTGTGAGATATATTTAAGTTTTGATATTACTTGCATATTTATTTGGTGACACTGTACAGGCCACTCCTAAATACGCTTGCTCTTGGTCAGACTACCATTTGGATTATTAGTAACATTACAGAGTAGGATTGGACACTCTTTGTTAAGGGCTGCATAGTAGCTGATAAAGAGTTGGCTGGTGGCAGCTGGAACTACCTTATAGTTTGGGCAGGGGGAGGGGGGCATAGCTAGCAAACCTGTACCACCCTTTCCCAGATGTGTGTGTTTGTATATAAATCAAATCTATGTGTGTGTGTGTGTGTGTGTGTGTGTGTGTGTGTGTGTGTGTGTGTGTGTGTGAGTGAGCTACTTGGGCAAGGACATGAAGCACTGGTTGGACAGAGAGGGTGCTGGAGGTTTTGGCTTGGCCACTCGGCTGATATCTCAACCCTATAGCTATGCCAGTGGGGAGTCTTAATGGGGCTCTGAAGAAAGAGGGAGAAACCAGCCACAGACTGACTGTGATCTCTATGTGCTCTTAAGGGAACTTTTTCTTTACTGTATGAGTACTTGTCATCCTCCATCTTTGTATGTCCCTTACTGTTGCCAGTGGTGAGGATTGAGGCTCCTTGATTACTGGGCCACTCCAGGGGCATCACAATACCCACAGGACAATTCCAGGTACAGTCAAGGCTCAATCTGCCAGGGCATTGTCTTCGTCTATGACTTTTTGGAAAGGGTTGGATTCTAGAAGTATTCTAGAAGCAGCAACTTCATCCTCCGTACATACTTTTACAAAGCACCATAAACTAGATTCTTTCAACAAATCTAGAACAAGCTCTGCTAGGACCATTCTACAGAGACTCCTGGAGCTCATTATTCCTAATCTCTCTCAATCTAAACTATGATAGTCTACCAATATAGCTAAGGCTACTGCAGCAATTATTCTTGTGATGAGCATAGTACAATTGTGTAAGTAAGCTTATCATAACAGTATACATTTGAATGATCACTACTGCAGTAGCTGCTCCCTCTCCCCATCTGCATTTTTGTATGTTTTTGATGCCAGGGTGAGGATCTTTATTTTTATTTTCCTAGCATTGTCCTTATCAAGGCTTTTTGCTGTGAAGGACTTAGTGCCCAAACTTGTGTTTTTTTTCAGCTCAGCTTGAGCTGACTAATGGTTTGGGTGTCTACAAGGTGCCCCAAAGCTTTCAAAGCTGGAAAGTGGTTTATGTCCTTAAAATGATATAACCCATATAGCTAAGGCTACTGCAGCAGTGATTATTTGGACATCTACTGTTATAGCAAGTTTACGTCTATAATTGTACTTTCTTCTCCCATCCCAGATAACTTCTCCAGTGCCATAGCCAGTAATTATTCCCAGGTCACCTTAGGTGAAGTCAGGACCCTGCCATTTTATACTACTGATCTGAAAGTGTACCATCCTTATTTTTAAAGCAACGTATTAGTAGCCCCTCCCTAAGTTTCACAAACCGCCATCATTGAAACCTGGGAAGGAATATTCAAGACCTGTTAGAACAGTTGGAATCCTGAATAGTGAGGTTACATGCTTTATATTCTAATTAACTACTAACCTCAAAATGTTTCCATATTTCATCAAAAACAATTTAATATTTTTTTTACTGTGTAAATTATTATTCAGAAGTCTAACAGAGACACAGGCACATACTGAAATAAGTCCACCACACACACTCAGATAGACCTTAGCCCACCTAAAAGGCATTGGTTCTGATCCAAAATTTAAACGTACACTTATTTTAAAATAAAAAAGCAAAATAAATTAAGAAAATAAATCACTGACCATTGTCTAGAGACTGCAACCTGGATGTCCTGCATTCTGTGTTGTTGTCACTGCTATTGGACCAGCAAGAAGCTGCTGGACACTTACGCACCTGGTGTCTTCTAAGAGCAGCGGTTTCTCTTTTCAACTAGGAAACCAACATAAAGCTGATTTATTTTGGCTTGTGTTTCCATTTAAAGTGCTCCAAGGGAACATTGTAAAACATATGCAGAAATGAAATCTGATGAAATATAATCAAGGTGTACAGTCTTTAAAGTATCAGCTCCCAAGAGGTATTAAATGCATTAATTTTTCATTATTCACATTATCCAGTTCAGAGTCACAGGGAAGTTGGAAGCTATTGCATTAGATAGGATGGTAATCTGGTGGAATATTACAAAGATTTGCAACTAAATTGTTTTTCACTGTACTATGTTTTTCAGCACTATGTTTACCCTGCCACAGTAATATTTTATCTTCTTCTTAGAATTCTGTATACCTATTTAGGAATGTAACTGAGAATAAATACATACATCTGAAATACTTTTCCTTCACCGGTATCAAGTCCAAGAAACCTCTCCTAAAGGAGTGAAAGGAATGAAAAGGCAAGACAGTAGGCAGTGAATAGTAAATGTGCAGTACAGTTCATGAGATTAAACTCATTTCATTTTTGCAGTCCATTTAAATCCAGGGTAAACATAGATTTGACTGCTCATTAAAGGAAAGCAGCAGAAAAACAATGAAAACACAGGCCTTAACGATTTCCTTAATAAGGGTCTTTGTATAGGTAAAAATATATTGTACACCATTATACCTAATAGAAATTTGTAAGCATGTTCATAAAGCATTGTTTTATTATTGTCTCTTAACACTACCAAGGAAATGTAACGTTTATTACTAAAGCAGGGTGCAGCATTGCCATAACAACATTGCCACTGGGATATTTTAGAAAATACTTAAGGTCACCAGTGAATCAGAATGTAATGTATTTAACAAATTTAGTACCTAGTTATTTAATTTAATTTAATTTAATAAAGCATTGAAATGTGATTCGGTTTTATAGCAAATCTTTAGTAGTGTGGTACAGCTGATAATGTAAAAATGAAAAACATACCTTTTACTTGACAGAAATTCATTTTTTACCTGAGAAATGTCTGATTCTTTAGAACATTTTATGAAATTTACACGTCTTGCTTACCGTGTGATAAATCTGGATAATGATGTTTGCTGAATACAGGCCTGACATATAACCAGTAATGCTACATGAAGGCAATATGCCTGACTTTTTTTCTTTGTATGTCAGGAAGGAGCATTGGAAATGCATAACCTTTATCTTTCCATCAGCTTTCTGCATAAATCACATTCTTTCAAAAATGTTGTTGGTGTATGGTTTTAACGTTGCAGATAATTTATGATGAGGGAGGCTGAAAAAGTACATTTAATTACTGCAGTTAGCACTAATGTTTTCTCTGATCAGACTGTGGAACTGACATTGCTACTCTCTCTCTCTTTTTTTTCTCCTAACTTAGCCTCCTCCAAAATGACGTGAAAGAGGCATCAAAACTTCTGAGAAATAACAGCTAGCAGTATTGTCAACTTACATTGCTACTCTTTCAATGACAGTTTGACCCCAATATCAGACTGCTGCTTCTGCTTTCAGGACACCTGTTTAAATATTTTTAGAATACAACAATAAAATGTGTATTTTTAAGGAATTCCTATAAATATTTGAGATGTTTTTCATCTGAGCCCAGTGCTGACCATCAGAAATTGCAGCTGCATGCTGTTCAGACATTTAACAGTTCTGCTGCAGTAATGTCAGACTTCCATGATAGGTCATATCTACCACGGTTCTCTGTTCCCACTGCCTTAATGAACAACCTCCTAGTTTCATATATCTGTACTTTTGTGATCTTGACATCTTATCCTTTTTTTAATTCCTGCAACTACAATTTTTGTAAACTAGTGGCACGCACACTCCCTGGGTCACATTCCAGATCTACCCCCTCCCTCAGTAGGCCTCTCCAACACCCATAGCATTTACAACCCCATTCCCTTGCTACTTCAGCTTCTAGACTACTTAATAGCCATCCACCTTCTATGTGATACCTCTTACAGGTGAGCATAGTGATGAATGGCCACCTTTTCTAACCCAGACCCTTTTACCAGTATACAATGTCGTGTAGCAAGAATTAATCAAAGCAGCATAATATAACATTTTTAACTAACTACACACAACAAATTAGTTCAGGTAGTTCTGTTATCTGACACATACACTGTTGTTTTTTACTAACCTGAGGCAAGGAAATTCCAGCTATTTTTTCACCATTTTAGACTGTCTCTTTCAGGGTATCATGTCCAGTACTCAGCTCAACCTGCTCTGTTCGCCCTTGCTACGCTCAGGCTCACTCCCCTAACCCTCCCCCCATTCCCACCCACCCCTGCTTTCCAATAATTTATAGCTAACCTAACACACCTCTTCCCCACCTATCCTCACCCACTTTACCAATCCTCTATCCCTCCCCTCAACCACACCCTCTCCACTTTACACTCCATAACACCACCTCTAGCCTTTCTCTGTTCCATCCACCTCCTCTCTGCTCTTCTACCCTCACCACACTACCTAACATGCAGTTCTCCTTCTGCTTTCTAACCAATGCTATTTTAACCCTACTATTCTACTTCACCCTCAGTTCCACCTCACTACACATACACCATGTCAAACACATCCATTCACCAACACTTCCAGTATCTAACTCTAACCCTCTACTCCTCACCTTCTCCAACATCAGCCCACAACTGTATAATAACTTTACCTGTCTCCTTGCTTCTTTCACTTATAAACCAACTATCCTACATCCCCTGCATCCAGACATCATAAACTAACAGACTATAATTTATTATACTACACTCCATCACAAAAATCAAACGTTCTGCTGACATCTATCCCAACCCAGGTCCCCAAAACACCCCCTCCATTAAACACACACCTCAACATACTCCTCTCATTCCCACTCACACTCTCATCCCTAACCCCCACTCCCAAAAAACCTCCAACTCTGACCTACTATTCATCAGTTTGAATCTTCATGGCATAATTAACAAAACTAGTGAATTCCATGCCAGTTTAGCCACCTACTCCCCTGACATAGCAGTAATAGCTGAAACCTGGTTAAAGCCCCACATCAAGGATAATGAGATCACCCCAAATGGTTACAGTATTATCAGACTAGGCAGGTTAAACAAAAGAGGTGGTGGAGTAGCTGTACTATTCAAGGACAACCTTAAAGTTGAACAACTACACTACCCCCCACCTGATCTACCCAACTTCGAGACTCTAACCACGTCTTATAATAAATCCAAACAAAACAATAATTATCATAGCTTCTTACCTCCATCCAGGAAACAACCTTCCCATCATTGAATGTCTGCTTTTATGGGCTTCCAACCAAGAAATTATTATTCTTGGGGACTTCAGCCTTTATTGAGAATCCTGCACATCCAAAAACCCATCAATTTTCCTCAATCTCTACAACTTCACCCAGACCATAAACTGCCCAACTCATATTGACAATCATTCCAATAGAAAGTCTACATTAGACTGCATACTAACCAGTAAACCCAACCTAAGTTACATATCTGGTTGCCTTCCAGACTGTCTCAGTGACCATTTGCCTACATTTCTGTACAGAAAATGTGCCTATTCACAAAACAACATCTGCTATAAATACATCCATTTCAAAAAAATATTTCTTCACCACTACTTTTAATAATATCCTCCAACAATGTGATTGGATCCCACTTAAACACCTCCAGCTCGACCTAGCTGTACAGTTCTTCAGCACCACCTTCCATAACACTAAATAATCTAGCTCCAACTAGGAAAGTACACACTAACTCCAAGCTTCTGCCTTGGTTAACCAAAGAAACAAAATAACTACTTAAACTAAGGGATAAAGCCTGGTCAACTTACTATACCACCAAACACATATCAAACCTCACTATCTATAAACAATTATGGAATCAAGCAAAAAAAAAACAAATCAAAGTAGACAGACAGTTGTACTTCCAAACCTGCCAGCAGCAACACCTAAACAACCCCAGTAAATTCTGGAATAACATCAACTGTCTGCTTAGCCCAGGTCGCACCACTACCCCAACCTTGTAATCACCAATAACTCTGATCCCAACGCAGCTCAATTCAACTCCCACTTCATAAACTCCATAACCTCCCTACTAGGCAATCAACCCATTACACCTCTTACTCTTCCCACCTCTACTCATGACAATCCTAACCCCTTCTCCTTTACATCCATTCAAACAAGTTGCATACAATCTCTCCTAGCCTAACTTAAACTCTGCTGTCTGGCTGCTGATCAGCTCCCTAACAAATTTCTAAAAATTGCAGCCTCATCTATTGCTTACACCATATCAATCCTGATTAATCGCTTGATTATTGAAAACTATGTCCCACTTCTCTGGAAAATATTCCACATCATCCCACTCCACAAAGTAGGTCCTTCCAAAGACCTAACCAACTTCCGACCTATAGCCATTCTTTTCCCCTAGTTAAAATCTTAGAAAAATGCATCCACAAACAACTCCATAAACACTTCCTCAGAAATAATCTCTTATCCAACTCACAACACAGCTTTACACCTACACATAGTACTTCCACTGCTTTAATCACTTTTACTAACACCATTCAACATCTTCTAAACAAAGGCCAGGTAGTCTCCTCCATCTTTCTTGACATGTCAAAAACCTTTGACACCATTTCCCATCACCTTCTACTAAACAAACTAGCAACCTACAGCCTCAAACGCATCCTCTCTGTCCTGGTTCCTCAGCTATCTATCCAATCGTCAGCAGGCCACCAAATGGGACAACACTCTTTCTCCCCTCCTCCCCATCACTGTTGGAGTGCCCCAGGGTTCTATACTTGGCTCTCTCCTCTTTATCTTATTCACAAATGACCTCAACTTAGCAACCAACCTAGCTACCATTGTCCAATATGCTGACAATGCTACACTTATATGCTCTGCCCCCACACACCTAGATCTTCAATTAAAAATGCAATCATCTTAAAAACATAGAAAGGTACCTATCTGAACATCAACTAATTCTAAATCCTAATAAGAGTAAATTAATTGTCTTCAAAAATAAAAAGTCAAAACCATATCAGGCCTCTCTATCAATCGTCTCCTCAAACTCAGCCAAATTGATCCCACAACTCATACCAAACTTCTAGGAATCACTATTGATGAGAATCTAACATTTAAGAAACATGTCTCTTTAACAATCAAATACATTCCCATCCAGGTAGGCACCATATATAGAGCCAGACCATATCTTACCCACAACGCAAGGCTGGCCACTGCCCGATCTCACCTGCTTTCTTCCCTCCTTTATGGATCTCATATTCTCACTAACCTTCACAAGAGTGACCTAAATAATCTAGAATCATGTTACAACAAAATTGTCAAATTTGTCACAAATGTCCCACCCAAGACTTACCACTGTACTGTGCTCTCTCAGCCTAATTGGCAAGAACTCTCGTACCTTTTAGCTCACAACCAGCTTACTATGGTCCACAAGATAATTAATCAATCTATGAACTGTCCTGCTCTCTCCAATCTTTTTCAACCTAGTCACAATCCCAGGCCCCTCAGATCCTCAGATAAACCAATGCTAAAGGTCACCCTCTCCTGCAACTATTACTAGGGCTGTCTTTATTCCAATAAAATTGCCAAACTTTGGAATACTCCACCTCTAACCATCACAAAAATCCTCACCTTCATATGTTCAAACAACTACTACATAACTACCTAACAAGTCATTGGCTTTGCTCCTGCCATTCCCCAGGCTAAGTCCTCTTATTTTCTATTCCCACCCCCTTTCCGCTCTCCAAATGGTCTACATCCTCCTACTACAACTTTTGTGTTATCTTTGCTATTAATCTTGGTACGCATCCTTTTTCACCTCTCCATATGGTCTTTGGCACTGCTGCATATTAATTTATATAGTGCTGGACTCTGCAATATTCACATCTGTACTATCTACAATTGCTTGCCCAGCAACCTATTTTTGCATATTATGTTATTTGTCTTATACCATAATTTTTTCTAGTCTGTTCTCATGTTAATATTTGTCTGTTAAATATTCATATGTAAAGATTGTAAATATTTTGTCTTTTAAATATGCAAATGTAAAGATTGTTATGCTTACTGGAGCTTTTTTCCCCGGGCTAATGCTGAAAAGGGGCTTTTGGCCCAGTCAGACTATTTCCCGTTTAACAAATGTAATTAATAAATAAAATAAAATAAATAAATATAGCTGAAACATCAGTTAATGTCAACCAGAAGAGTTGAAATAACTCTTTCGGCATTAATATCACAAACCTACACTTACCTTTCACAGTCCATCTTCCTCCATTCATCATCTCCAGCATATGACCACATGTGCAGTTGATAAAAAATATACTCAATGAATTTTACATACAAGGAAATCTTTTGAAAAAAAGAAAACTTTCTTCACCTAGAATGGTGTCTCTCACACACACACACACACACACACACACACACACACACACACACACACGTACTCTATGCATATTAGTATGTGAATGTGTGTGCCTCTGTTCTTGGAGACTCGTGTATACACTGCACTCAGTGCACCACTGAGAATATCATTAACTGTGCTTCTTACACAGCAGACGCATGTGCATTTCTGCCTGTCTTGAGCTGCATAGTAGTTTCAGGGCAATATTCTTATACTGTAGTGCTCTCTGAATTGCAGACCCACTGTCCTTCATGCCACACTTCTTGATGGAAAGTACAGTTGTGTAAGTAAACCTACCACAACAATAAATTTGCAAGTGAACACTGCTTCAGTATCCTTATCTATATGGGTTATATCCTGCCAAGAATATAACAGTTAGAAAGCTTCAAGGCACCTTCCACATGTTCAAACCATAAAGACATCTTGACCTGACTAAAAATACAAGTTTCAGCACCAAGACATTCAGATCTTTCATGCCACCTGAGAGAAGAAGGCTGAGCCCCATGAAGACATAAATAGGAGCAAAAATATATACATATACAAAGAGGTTTGTAGGGAGGGAGTAGCTACTGCAGCAGTGGGCATTCAAATATCTACTGTTATGGTAAGTTTACTTACCCAACTGTACTATGTCCATCATATTGATCACTACTGCAGCAGCCATAGCTGCATGGGTAGATTACCCTAGTTTACTACATTTGGGAGGTGAAAGGGGGAAAAGTCCAGGACCCCCTGAAGAATGGTCCTAGCAACATATAATCTATATCTAGAGAAGGAATCAAACTTGCAGTGCTTTGTAAAAGTATGTACAGAGGACCAAGTTGCTGCTTCTAGAATACTTCTAGAATCCAACCCAAACTAAAAAGCCATAGATGAAGCTAATGCCCTGGAAGAGTGGACATTGACCCTGCCTGGAATAGTTTTGTTGTGGTAACAATAGCACAAGGTAATAGTCTGAGACAACCACTTGGAAAATATTCTGTTTTTACACAGGTTGTTCCTTCTTCTTACCTTCACAAGAAATGAACAACTGATCCAAAGACCTGAAAGATTTTGTTTTGTCAAGATAGTACTTACGTTGTCTTTGGACATCCAAGGTATGGAGCATCCTTTCTTCATCATTTTTATTTTCAGGAAAGAAAATAGGGAGATTGATAGCTTGGCTTAAAGAAAACTTAGGTACCACTTTTGATATGGAAGATGGCTTCATTCTCAAAGAAACTCTGTTTCTGTGGAAAAAGAGATAAGGTTGACTCACCATAAGAGCTTGCAACTAAGATACTTTTCTTGCAGAGGTAAGAGCAATCAGTAAAACTGTTTTTCATGTTAAAATCCTCAAGTCAATTAGATGAGCTGGTTTAGATGGAGCCAAGTGGTAGCTTCTCTAACACAAAATTAAGATCGCAAGGAGAAGCCACCAGTTTTCTTGGAGGTCTGTCATGCAATATCCCTTTCAAAAACATTTTGGCATGGAAATCATTAAAAGATGAGGATCCATGAGCAGACATACTGAAATGGCTGATAAATGAACCCTGATGGAGGCGTAGGAAAAGCTACAGGATAATAACTCAGAATAAATATTGTAAAACCAGAGAAACAGTAGCCCTGAATGGGTGCTGGTTATATTGTTAGCATCAAATAGAAAAGATTTTCCATTTGCTAATATATGATTTTCTAATAGCAGGCATTCTTGCCTCCATTAGTACCTGCTGCATGTGCTCAGTAGATGCCTAAAGGGAATTAAGACTCAATCAACCAAACAATCAATTGAACTTGATTGGTGTTGGGGTGCATCAAACACCCCTCATCTTGGGTGACTAGATCCATTCTGTAAGGAAGCTTGTGGTAAGTGTCTCTGGCCATTTCCAAAAGAGGGAAAACCAATGTTGCCTGGGCCAGAAGGGAGTCACCACAATGATCATGGGGGATTCCTTCTGAATCTTCTGAAATACCATGGATTTCAGTAGAAAAGCATACAGTAACATTCCTGTCCAAGGAAAAGAAAATGCATCTCTCTTCCAGGACTTCTTGCATGGAGTCTTGGAGCATTAATTTGCCAGTTGCTTATTTAGAGAGGAAGCAAAGAGGCCTATCTGAGGAATGCGCCACAGATGGAGCAAATCTTGGAAGGACCCCCCCCCGATCTAGTTTCCATTTGTGAGGGTCTGCCTTTTTCCTGCTCAGTTTGTCTGCCTCTCAGTTTTGCTGTGATGGGATGTAGGATGCCTGTAGAGTAACATTGTGCTGTGAAGCTATATCCTAAACTAACATTATTAATCTGCAAAGGGTATAAGACCTGGTTCCCCCTTGCTTGTTGATGTACCACATTACTACAGTATTGTCTGTAAAACCTTGAAGAGGTCCAGGGGACCAAAGATGATTCAGGGAGTTCAGTGCCCTGATCAGACTAAGCATCTCTTTTACACTTATGTACTTGGCACCTGCCCTTGGTGGTGTCTCAAACACCCTGCACTTTTATCCTTCCTGAAACTGCTCCCCAAGCAAAGTCCATGGCATCTGTAGTGACTAACTGCTTTGGAGCAGGGCGGGGGGGCTAGATTCAGGAAAATTTGCTGTCTCAACCAAGTGATTTCTATTCCAACAAACTCCAGAACTGGAATTTGAAAAGATGATGGGTGTTGGTGTTGGTACCAAAGAGACAGCAGTTACCACTGTATCTTTCTGACATGGAGTCTTGTCAGGGGTATCATGAGAGTCATAGATGTCATAAGACCCAAGTTCCTGAGGCATTTCCTTGCAGTGACTGAAGTCTGAGTTGAAAAGTCTAGAAATAGATCTAGGTATAGATCTGTTTTTTCCTGTGGAAGAAAAGCTCTTTGAACTGAGGTGTCTTGCAGCAGACACCCCAGAAACATAACCCTGTTTGATGGAGTCAAAAATGACTTTTGAATGTTCTCTTGGAATTCCAGTATGTGTAGGAGATCTCGCTTCCAAATTAGAGATTCCTGACACTTTGAAAAAAGATTCTGTAAAGGTAACCAAGCTGCCTGAATATGAAAAAAGTAGATACTGTGTAGCCTGCAGACCTATAACTGAGGCTAGACACTTAGTGCAGACTCCTAATGCAGTGGATAGTCCAAGTGGTATGGCAGAGAACTGATA